>NW_022731638.1:227070-233522 GCF_011630105.1 Anneissia japonica
AGAGAGGAAATATTAGTGGAAGATGAGCTATTGTTTAAAAATGACAGAGTGATAATACCAGCAAAACTGAGAAAACAAATGATTGCAAAGCTTCATGTAAGTCATCAATGTATTGAAAAAACCAAGAGACTTGCGTGAGATATTATATTCTGTCTGGTATGAATGCACAAATAGAGGATACAGTGAGCAGGTGTGAGATTTGTCTAACACACAGAAATCGAAATGATAGGACATGACATACCAACACGCCCATGGCAAAAAGTCGGAATGGATTTATTTGAACTGTAAGCAAAAGACTATCTATTAATAGTTGATTACTATTCAGGATACTTTGAAATAAATCAGTTGACAAGTACAAAATCCATTTCAGTCATCAAATTCTGTAAGCAACAATTTGCGAGACAAGGAATCCAAAGTGAGGTAGTGTCAGACAATGGACCGCAATTTTCATCAGCGGAGTTTAAGGCTTTCAGTAAATCATATGAATTTGAACATATTTTAGTGTCGCCAAATTACCCGCAATCAAATGGAAGAGCTGAAAAGGCAGTACAAACAGCAAAGTTGATACTTAAAAAAGCAAAGGAAGACAAAAAAGATCCATATATAGCGTTACTAAACTATCGCAATACGCCGCGAGATGGACTACCGGTACCGTCCCAGTTCAATTGCTAATGAGCCGTAGAACAAAAACGCAGTTGCCAACGTCAGAGAAACTCCTAAAACCGAAAACTAACAAAAATATTGTCAAAACTCTACAAAACAAACAAAATAAACAGAAAACCTATTACGATCATGGAGCAAAACCTCTCAAAGCACTGAAAAGTGGAGATAGAGTTTGTGTAAGAATGTCAAAATACTCAAGACTGGCGAATAGAAGCAAATAGCACAAGACAGAACCGGCTTCGCTACCCGAAACGTAACAGAAAACCTGTTACACAACTTAATCTGTGATTATATAAAAAGGGCAGAATAATCCCTGCATAATCACTGTGCCAGGATGGTCTACTTCGGAGCACAAAGGTTAATGAACATCCATTAACAGAATGTAGTTATTATTAGTTTGTTGTAGAATTGTTGTATCAAATGAAAGAGAATGTATTACCTGTTGAGGATTGTTTATTAATGAAAAGGATACTAAAGTGCCAAAAAGAAATATTAGATAAATTGATTCTTTAAAAAAAATAAAAATTAAAAAATAAATAAAATAAAATAAAAGGAGATGTAATGAAGGTACTTAAGATTATGAGTGAGCCCTCTATTGTATGATACATAGAGTAAGGACACATGAGCCCTAAGACAGTAGATAGCAAGATACCAATAAAGGAACATACAAGAAAGTCAGAATAGCCTACTGTATATTATTGTCTACAACATATCATTACAACCATCATTCATGCTTTATCATTTATTTGTCACCAAGAGATATAAATATTAGCGTACGTACAAGTAGTAGTAGTTAAACATTGCTTTAACAGTAGAAATGATATATTTAAAAATGATGTTTTACACTAGCCAATGAATTACGATACGGCCTGCTAAGTATGTTGCAAAAAATACTCTAAAAGAATTGATACGTATTTCGTCTCGAACCAGGGCCATAGCTCAGTAGCTACCTCTGGCGGGCTTGGCCATGTCATAGTATTTTTTTTAAATAAAGAAAGTGTAAATCGATCAGTTGAATTGATTAATAAATATCTATCAGTTAATGAGTATCTAATCAAAATTGCTGATTTTCCCTGGCGTTTAATTGTTCTACCACCCTGACCGGGACTGTTGTGGGGCCTGAGTGGAACCCCTGTAGAAACGTACAGTATCTTATTCTAATATGGACCCTCCACCCAAAGTTGATGCTCTATGGAGTACTTATCACCTGGTAGATCTGTCCATAATTATGATGTTAATACCTACATATAGGGTTCTCCTGCCATTAATAAACCAAAAGTTTACTAAATAATAATACTAAAATAATATAATAGCAGTCTGTTATTTGAAAATCTAACGTATTCACCCTTAATTCAAAAGACATTTAATAGGTTTACTAAATAATGCATAGCATATTTATTGTACCCTGTGTATTCATATGTTAATTTAATTAGGCCACATCTTTTTATATGTATTTCACAATATCCGTCAACTCGTATCACATCTTTTTATATGTATTTCACAATATCCGTCAACTCATATAAATTTAATAGCGCACATTCCTTGTTATTCATTTTGCATTATACGGTAATATAATTTTGTTCCTGTTTCTTGCACTTTATTCATGGAGGAATATGCATACTGTATCCTTTGTATACATAACACATGTTTTATTTAATTAGCATGCTCTCATTATTTTATAGCAAAATGCTAGGCTTTTATAGTTTTAATCTTTACTAAAATGGTTAGTCTGTTTCTGAGATACACATAGTAAATTTTAAACATTTTTAAATATTGATTTTTATTTTAACTTTTTACTACTTTACTATTTTAAATTGTTAATATCTTAACCTATTTCTCGTCATTGCCAAGTTTTGTGGTGTGATTTGTAATGTAATTTTATCCTTCTTAACCAAGACTGTTGCAAAGGAAAAACAAATTCCTATTTTAAAATAAACAATAAGTGTTCTTGAATCTAGAATCTTTTTTTTAGTTATTTCACAACATGCGTCAACTTAAATATAGGCCTAATAGACCTATAGTCATTGTTATTCATATTGCATTATATAATGCGTTCGTGTTTCTTTTATTTATTCATTCATCGAGGAATAAGCATCTCATTTCATATAGGCCTAATTATGGAATTGATAAGAAATTTTGAACAATTTATTTTTATATAGCCTAATTTTTGTAATACACTGTGTTTCATATTATTTAAAAAACTAATTGTGATTTGGTCATTATTTTTCTATATAGGTCCATAGCATCAGGGTGGCATTAAAATGTGTGATGACTGTACTCTCGAGGGGCCCATCGGAATCTAGTTTCACCACTGGGAAGTGGCAGGTTCGAGAAAGGTCCCAGCCAGCCCCTTCCAAATTTGAATGTGCAAGTTATGTTTAATTGCGTCAGAGAAAGTAGAATTTGGCTTACAAACGATATTGAATTAAAAAGTTACAACTACAAATGGCTCGATTCATTTTTAAGGCCCCTCCCCCTTGTAATACACCTTGCGCTACACTGTACGGTGATCTTGTGTGGTCCAACATTTCTCTAATTCAAAATATCTATAGAATTATTTACACTGATAGAATTAGAAAGCCAACGAATGGAAGACAATCGTTGGCCTAAATTATTATTGAAAACTTTTGTAAATACATCATCAGAAAATCTTAATGATATTGCCTTTAAAATACCTACCTGTATAGAAAGTATTCTCAATGACTGTAACATAGATAATATTTCCTTGGACTTACAAGATGAAGATAATATTGTGAGCACAGATTGGGCTTTTAAAGCAAAACATATCATGAGAGATCTGTCACTCTCCCATTGGCTTGATAATGAAAATAGTAAGTCATCAATAAAAGACTATATGGCTATTAAGAACGTACCCAACTTAGAAGGCTACCTTCTCGATAAATGCGACTTTGAGGGTGCATCATTAAAATTTAAATTGCGTTCGAACACCCTTCCTCTGAATTACAAACTTGCAAAATTCTCAAATTTGCCCTGTAAAAAATGGAAATTGCAAACTCTGTAATAGAGGTGAGGTGGAAGATTTAATCCACTTAATTTGGCCTATACTTAATAACAGAGAAGTCGAAATTGATAGACTTAAACACGAGCAACAACTTTATAGTAACAATCTTCTACGTGTTTTCCAAGAATTCGAACAGTCTAATAATAGAAATAAATTACATTTTATCCTCGGAAATGAAAATAACCATTTTTATGATAAGAATATCATTTCTTAATTGACAAATTTTGCAAATCTTTAGCCAAAAGTCTGTGGAAAAGGAGATGTGACTTATTTAAATTTTTGTAGCATAAGTTTTATCTGTGCTGTTGTGTAATTACAGTATTATATATGATTTTTAAGCATGTGTAATCATTCCTGTGCGTGCATACTCATAATGTATGTAGAGCATAAACGCTTTCTTTTAATTCTAATTTAATTTAATTTTAATTTTGTTTTTATATTCTTAAATGCTCAAATTAATTCATTTGGTTTCTATTTATGTACTGTATACTGACTGAAAATTCGTTCAAAGTGCAACCAACAACAACCAACGACAGGGAGGACGGCTAGCATTCGGCTGGCTGCGTTGCCTGGCGGGGGCACGGTGGCGTCGGTTCGGGGAGTTGCGGGGTGGGTTAGCGTCATATTTTGCTTTGCACGACTTTTCAAACCAGTCTCTTATTCTTGTTTTGTTTGTAGTTTATTTTAAGTGTTTAATTTGATTGGTGGGTGAGCAATAATGTTATTTGAGTTATCTGTAAATCTCTCTTATAGTTAAGATTTTTTATTTTTTTTTTATTTCTGTTGCTTTGTTCTTTTCTGGATGCACCGTTAGAATTTGTCTAACGTGTGCCACTGTTATAAAAGTGTTATCGAATAAATATTGTATTGTATTGTATTGAGTTGTAAATTATTGGTCCTGCCAAACCCGGACCGCTTCCGACGCCCTTGAGTTAATGTTTAACCAACTTTAATTTGTGCTAATCAATCAAGGCCTTATGGAATCTTCAGTATGCCCATGATACTGGATGATGGATTGCTGGTTTAAAGCCCAAATAAAATTTACGAAAATCTAAAGTGGTCAGCGTTCTGATGTGTAATCGTGATCTAACCTAATACAGTGTTGACCAAACTATTTTCCTGCGTTGTCGGCGTTCAAAGGGAATGTGTGAAAAAAAGAACCAATCAGCGGCCAGAATTGTCTGCATAGCTTATTGGCCAGGCCAGCACTGCAAAATACGGCTACACGTGTACCAACAAGGAAATATATGTAGAGAGAGGCTTAGGCTATGTTCTCATACGGCTGCTAACGGTTAGCAGGATCTGGGTTAGCTGCCGTGCGTCCATACGAGAAAATCCCGATCCGGATACCAAAAATATGATGATCGAATCACTGGAATATAAGAAACTGGAAATTGTAAATGCGTACGTGTGATTGGTTGATGATAAAAACGCGCTCAACTTGCTAACTGATAGCGCTTGCTAACCGTTAGCGGTATCCGGATACTGCTAACGGTTAGCGCTAACCGATCGGGCGTTCTCACGCAGGTGCTAACGGTTAGCGCTAACGGTTAGCTCCCGATCCGGAAACCAGGGCTCTCGTGAGAACCAGGCTTTAAGCAACTTGCCTCCTCGATGGCCACCACTGTAATCTGAGAAAGACGACTCATTAACTTTTGCAAGACAACATTTGAATTTTCAGTAAATGTATTCAAACAGTTGAAAAGAAATATATTTTTATGGGTTGGCATGGGTACTGGTATATACATTTTTTTTGTTTAAATGAAATAATATTAATTTAACACATGTAGCGTACAGTACTGCTTTTCACAGGACTATGACATCAGAGTAAATTCTTAATTAGCTTTCCCGCGAACATAATATAAATGACTGTTGACTGGATTAGGGAAACATACTGGGCGCCTAGTTGTGCTTCGTCGACACATTTTTACTCATTCCCATACGTCTAGGCATGTGATATGACTGCGGACTGAAAGAAAATATAAATGTAATACTTGTTGAAAATTGCATTTTTATAGTCCATGATTCATAAAGTCAATTATTAAATCCAAGGAGTTATTAAAAAAAAACCAACACTGTAATATTTGATAAAATTAAACCAAACATTATTAACATTATCCAGACGATCGTGCACAAACACGATCATCAGGAATTTTCATGACGATTTGGCCCAACAAGATGTGACAGTAGACAAATCCTTTTAGCCCATGGCAGTCGTTCGTACTTGCTGATGTTTGATGTACTGTACTGACATAAATATATTTGTTATGATCATTTTAAATAAGATTCTTAAACTCCTTATGTTAAAGTATTGGAACGCAATAATGACTCAGAATGAAAGTCGGCCCGATAGTCCACACTAGGTCTACTGATGGGCCCGATCGCTTGTCACAACAACGGAAAAGCTGGCTAGGCAAAGGCGCTGCTGAACGTGATAGAGTTAGGCTTAAGATTGGGCGCAATGTGTGGTTTTATGAACCACAAAGAATGATTATCGTGCACTCCGGTAAGTTGTGTTGAACATCTCAACAATCACATCAGAATACAATAGAAAACGCGTCAGAACGCGATTCTGTCGTTCGAAAATCGGTGGAGATGACGCCTGTTAATTACTTTCCATGCTTGTTTATAAATGACGAATCAACAGACGTTTACCATATAACTTTAACACAAAATTTATTGACAAAAAGGATCGACGTTTCGTGTCCATCATGGACGCATTCTCAAGATCAAGTGAACAAAAATAAATATAAGATAGTAAACCAAG
>NW_022731638.1:234254-239954 GCF_011630105.1 Anneissia japonica
GCTAACCGATCGGGCGTTCTCACGCAGGTGCTAACGGTTAGCGCTAACGGTTAGCTCCCGATCCGGAAACCAGGGCTCTCGTGAGAACCAGGCTTTAAGCAACTTGCCTCCTCGATGGCCACCACTGTAATCTGAGAAAGACGACTCATTAACTTTTGCAAGACAACATTTGAATTTTCAGTAAATGTATTCAAACAGTTGAAAAGAAATATATTTTTATGGGTTGGCATGGGTACTGGTATATACATTTTTTTTGTTTAAATGAAATAATATTAATTTAACACATGTAGCGTACAGTACTGCTTTTCACAGGACTATGACATCAGAGTAAATTCTTAATTAGCTTTCCCGCGAACATAATATAAATGACTGTTGACTGGATTAGGGAAACATACTGGGCGCCTAGTTGTGCTTCGTCGACACATTTTTACTCATTCCCATACGTCTAGGGATGTGATATGACTGCGGACTGAAAGAAAATACAAATGTAATACTTGTTGAAAATTGCATTTTTATAGTCCATGATTCATAAAGTCAATTATTAAATCCAAGGAGTTATTAAAAAAATACCAACACTGTAATATTTGATAAAATTAAACCAAACATTATCAAGACCAACGTCATGGAATTTCCTCATTCCAGACGATCGTGCACAAACACGATCATCAGGAATTTTCATGACGATTGGGCCCAACAAGATGTGACAGTAGACAAATCATTTTAGCCCATGGCTGTCGTTCGTACTTGCTGATGTTTGATGTACTGTACTGACATAAATATATTTTTTATGATCATTTTAAATAAAATTCTTAAACTCCTTATGTTAAAGTATTGGAACGCAATAATGACTCAGAATGAAAGTCGGCCCGATAGTCCACACTAGGTCTACTGATAGGCCCGATCGCTTGTCACAACAACGGAAAAGCTGGCTAGGCAAAGGCGCTGCTGAACGTGATAGAGATAGGCTTAAGATTGGGCGCAATGTGTGGTTTTGTGAACCACAAAACAATGATTATCGTGCACTCCGGTAAGTTGTGTTGAAAATCTCAACAATCACATGAGAATACAATAGAAAACGCGTCAGAACGCGATTCTGTCGTTCGAAAATCGGTGGAGATGACGCCTATTTACTTTCCATGCTTGTTTGTAAATGGTCGAATAAATGTTAAATAAATGAAAATAACATGAAAATTAGAGTAGTTTTAAATGGGGTCCCATTAGATTGTTTCTTATGTTAATAGTGGTGTCTCATGAGGCAGTGTTCTGGGACCGTTCTCTTTTTTTTTTTAAATGATTTTCCCCAGTCTGTAAACAAACACTGAGAGACTGGTTAGTGATAATGATTGTCAAATCTTGCAACAGGACTTAAACTCGTTGCAGGCATGGGCTAATAACTGGCAAATGTGTGTTCCTCCAAACGAATGTGCTGTTATAAGATTAAGAAAAGTCTTCTGAATTTTACTAATCCATTAAAATGTTACTTGAAGGACAAAATACAATTCTTTTAAATAATTTGAATTACTATCGATCTACTATATATTGACCTTCCTACTCCAAATTGCGCGGTGATATGATTAATGTTTACAAACATTATATGCATGGTTATTATCTTAATAAGGTTGATAATTTGTTTGAAACCTATTAAGGCAATGAATACGAGGACAAGTTTATAAACAACGGCATAAAATGAGAGTTGAAGAACAAGTTTTTACGTTGTGTGACAAATGCATGGAACGCTTTGGAGGAAGCAATTGTGTAGTGTAATTGAACATATTTAAGAATAAACTTGACTGTCAGTGGTCTAGGCATCTATACAAAGTCTTAAATGGTTTCCTGCTTGCAACAGGACTTAAACTCGTTGCAGGCATGGGCTAATAACTGGCAAATGTGTGTTCATCCAAACGAATGAGCTGTTATATGATTAAGAAGAGTCTTCTGAATTTTACTTAATCCATTAAAATTTTACTTGAAGGCCAAAATACAATTCTTTTAAATAATTTGAATTATTATCGATCTACTATATATTGACCTTCCTACTCCAAATATTGCGCGGTGATATGAGTAATGTTTACAAACATTATATGCATGGTTATTATCTTAATAAAGTTGATTATTTGTTTGAAACCTATTAAGGCAATGAATACGAGGACAAGTTTATAAACAACGGCATAAATTGAGAGTTGAAGAATCAGTTTTTATGTTGTGTGACAAATGCATGGAAAGCTTTGGAGGAAGAAATTGTGTAGTGTAATTGAACATATTTAAGAATAAACTTGACTGTCAGTGGTCTGGACATCTATACAAAGTCTTAAATGGTTTCCTGGACTCTGACTTCCTGACTAATGTCTCCATGGTGCATATAACCCTCTGAGTTGTCACAATGACTTGACTCCTGAAAGAGCGTTCAACAGGCAGAAATGCCTTCAATTGTACTTTACTGTTACCGTCATCAATTTTCTGATAGTTATCATCTTGATTTTAAAACAATGAAAAAATACAACATATTACTATATGAATTTGTACGCGCTCTTTAGTAGCGCGCTGGCATAAATTTATGAAACTGCTCTAAAAAAAAACACCTGAAAACACCCTTTTTACAGCCTTTTCTACCATAATTTTGGAACTGCTTATCGGATCATTTTCCTCCTTTTTTTTTTTATAAAAAAAAAGATGTATCTTTCATCTTTATAATGAGATGAAATGAAACGAGATAGATTTATGTTTTATTCCGTCACTTTTAGATTAAAAGTAGGCAACTACATTGGATTTCCAGCGTAGAAAGTAGACTTTTTACCTTTCGCGGCTCATGCTACCAAATTCTAATCAAGAATGACTCGCAAAGTATTTGACCAATCGGTTTCTTTCTCTCTGTAAGTTGATCTTTATTCTTTCTACCATACTTGTTGTAAAAATGGTTGTGATTTTAGCTCTGTCACTTTTGAAAACCAAGAATCAAGCCTTCCAAACACCACTGACTGTATTGTATACAGGTGCTTGTTTCACCGTAATCATTTTTCTCCGGTGACTGATGCGAAGACTGAGAGTGTGCCTGGTGTTTGTTTGATAAGTTAGACCCTTTCTATCGCTTTTTTTTACTTCATGAAATAAATGAATGGAAAGCTTATGATTAGTAAATTCTCATCATGTAAATATAATTAGGTTTGCAGTTATAATTTTGCTTCCCTCAAAATTCACATGTTACAGTGAAATGAATGCAAGCGTTCGCCGGTTCACTACGTAGCCTACATCACGCGCTGAACTCGCACAGGAAACATTGAAAGACTGGTCGAGTGTGCCTGGTGTTTGTTTGATAAGTTTGACCCTTTCTATTGCTCTTTTTACTTCTTGAAATATATTATAATATGAATGGAACGCTTATGATTAGTAGATTCTCATCATGTAAATATAATTAGGTTAGCAGCTATAATTTTGCTTCCCTCAAAATTCACATGTTACAGTGAAATGAATGCAAGCGTTCGCCGGTTCACTACGTAGCATACATCACGCACTGAATTCGCACAGGAAACATTGAAAGACTGGAGTGTGCCTCATGTTTGTTTGATAAGTTAGACCCTTTCTACTGCTCTTTTTACTTTACAAGAAACATTGAATGATACGCGCTAGAAAGCAACAATTAATCTGTTCTGTTAGGTACTGTTTTTGGCTCTGACAAATTCATATTGATAATTTTAATTTATTTTTATATTCCATTCTAAAATCTGTTTTACACTATTAGATATCAGACGAGAGTCTGTTGTAGATGCTAACCTTAAAATTGCGATAGCGATCACTGTCTAATGGGATGAACCCAAATATTAATTTATGAACTTAGGTGAAGTTAGACCCTACCTATGTCAAGAAATCACGAATCAGCATTCAAGAAATCTGCAGTAAAACTGTCTGCTAAATAAGCCACAGAGAACACTGGTGGGTATGATAGTGCAGGTAAAACACTCTTTTACTTTCAAGTCTCTAAAAGTGAAAATCTGTGCATACGATGTATATATATTAAATCATCACAAATATTAAGTCAAAAAACAAATTCTGGCCGAGCGTTGAACCCCGATCGAGCGAAGAACACCAAGAAAGACCACGTGATCCACCCTACGAAGTATACTAGGAAGCAAGAAGTAAACAACCCCGTCCGTCATAATGGCATGTATTTCTTGTAAGATATTTAATCATCACGAATAAAGTAAGTCAACCAAATAGTTATAATGTTTTATTAACACATTTCCAACGCCGTCACTAACAAAAACAACATTGACAGTTGATTTGAGAGAAAGGCCATGCTGTATGTACGATCGCCACTCTAAAAAGTACGGTATGAGGCGTGGATCAGGGTGGATGCAGAGAGCATTCGCGTCCTCGCTCGTACAGTACGTAGGGTGGTCATGACGTGAGTAAACTAAAAATAATGCAAATGGACGACCAATTCCGGGGGCATGATCTTTTTTTTGAAAAGATAACAATGATTCAATAATCTATTTAATGATTAGAATAATTATATACTGTATCAAGTTATACGTTTAATAAAAGCAATTTTTTTCCCAAATCTCCGTCGTTCAAACACCATGGACCTGGTTCAACCATGGAGGAAATTAATATATTTCCTCCATGGTTCAACCTCTATGGTTCAACGTACATTCACGTGAACAAATTCGGGGATTCCCCGTGTGCGTTGATTGCCATCGATTCGATCGTTGATTGCCATCGATTCCATCGTGCGTTGTTCAGTAACAACTTTTAAACAAGTAGAAATTTCTTTTTTTTTACAAATATATGTTTGCTTAATGTATTTTAACATGACTAAACAATTAAAAGCTTGGAGAAGATATGATTTTCGTTCACCGTTAATTCATGCTATTATATTCTAAGCTTATTTTTGACAACAAAAGGGCCTCTGCAAAAATTAGTGCCGTCGTTAGCTTCGGTCACCTCGGAAAATTGAAGAATGATGACGCTAATTTCGAACCGGGCTGTAGCAATGCACATTATTGTTCCATTGTATACAATTACAATATTTAGATAATAAAAACGTGTAATTGAATACACGTTTTTATTATCTAAATACTGTATACAATTACAATATTTAGATAATAAAAACGTGTATTCAATTACGTTTTTTTATATGCAAGAAGACTATATTTTTATTTTGTGTAGCTGATAAATAAATAAAAACAAATTATAGAAAAGTTAGCCCTGACGAAGGATAGTGCACTCCCATAAAGCTAGGCATTTATCTTATTGGCTGTTTTACTTTTACGTTTAAATTTTAGCTTTTGATTACCAATTGTGTATCTCATTGGTTTTTTTTCTCAGTATTTTGCCTTTTGGATTACAAATAGTAGTTTTTATAATTTGTTTTTTTGTATATTTGGAAAGGTAATTAAAAATACCTGCACGAAGAAAAGGCACAGTACTGGCTGTTATGTAGATGACAGTAAGAAAATTAGTTAGTAGATAGAATCAGATTGTTGAACTGCAATTGAATGTAAATAGTTTAAAAAGAAACACTGAAAGAAAATACATAATTAGAGTACAAACATTGTATGATGTGCTATGCATTTTTTGTTATTGAAAATTAAATAAACCACAAAAGTGTTTGACTGTTGGATTTTACTTTGAAATAGTGTTTAATACATTCTAAAATCAGACATTGCAACACAATTCAACACTTTTAAATGGCATCTTACAGTA
>NW_022731638.1:240043-249461 GCF_011630105.1 Anneissia japonica
ACCCCAACCCACCTCCGCTCGGGGCCAAAGGGCCCTCGGATGTGGCTCCGTGACATGTTCCTCTGCCTATTAATAAAACTCTTCCTATTATCAAAATGACACCCCTGATTATAGTAATATTAAACATTAGTAAACCAGTGTCTTATTTGCAATCATGATCATGCAATTAAATCAAATCAAATAAAAGTACATAACATAAATAAATAATTCATATTACTTTTACTGTACTCATATACATTGTTTAAATAAATAATCGAATCACTTATGAGGAATATATTAAAATAGTAATAGTGGGGATTATAGCACATAATACATGGTCTCTATGCGTTGTAGAGAAAACAAAAATAGTCATATCTATAGTAGTACTCTGTAGGTCAACTAACTAAACATTCTAAAACACTATCGTTCACGACTAAAATAAAGAAAAAAGGTAGATTTTTATGTTCCTAAAACGCTGTATATATTCTAGATGAGAAAGACCTACCTGGTGAAATGGATGGTAATGGTGGCTGCTGCAACGTTATGGAATACTCCCACAAGGATCTTGAGTTTGTGTTCCATAGGCGTTTAATCGAATGATCGGGGTAATGATAATGTGAAGTTCATTATTATTTATTATTATTATTATTATTATTATTATTATTATTATTATTATTATTATTATTATTATTATTATTGTTATTGTTATTATTATTATTATTATTATTATTATTATTATTATTATTAGTAGTAGTAGTAGTAGTAGTAGTAGTAGTATTATTAATACTACTATTGGGTTTGTGTTCCGTAGGCGTGTAATCGAATGATCGGGGTAATGGTAATGTGAAGTCCACCATTATTATTATTATTTATTATTATTAATATTATTATTATTATTATTAATATTATTAATATTACTATTATTATTATTATTATTATTATTATTATTATTATTATTATTATTATTATTATTATTATTATTATTAATTTGAAAAACTAGTTTTGGACTTCATTTTCTGATATCTGATCAAGACAATCATCAGAAATAATAAATCAAAATAGACAAAAATATCTTAAATATTGTATATTAAAATAACTGGTTATGACATTTTTTTTAAAAAACACAATTTATATAATTTATATTCAGTATCTATATGTAATATTTTTCCAATGTCTTATGATAATCATTGATTTCATCATAATTATAACCTGGCAATAAACATCTTGCTCGACCATCTGCCATACAGTTTGTCTGGGTTTTTTTTTGGTTCATTTTTCGTTTTTGTGAATGATATAATAATAACCTTATTTGTTCTTCTTCCGGTGGAGTTGCTGCTGTCGCTTAGGTAAAATCTTATTGGTTAATTTTGACAGAATTCAAACTGACAATAATAGGAAGATGGAGTATATTCACATGCTTACATTGAACACTCGACAATTTGCTACGGGGATGCAAGGTTAATTCGTATGGAAATATATAATATTCACTACGGATTTGACGAGTAAAAAAAAAACTATAAAAAAAATTTAAAAAAAATAAATGAAAACCCAATCGTTCTACTCTTAAAATGTTTAAGTAATTTTAGAAATGTTAAGCAAACTTTATTGTAAGATCATACCAATAATCTTAGTAATTACGATTCTAAAGTGTCTAAATTTATAGAGGGCGCTATATGATATTATGGCCATAATTGTAACCTAAGATAGGTTATTACGGTACATTAATAAAGAATGCCAGTGACTGTTGTTAGAGTGGCAGACGGTTAATTGCATCCAACATTGTACTTCGTTCAGTGCGGGAATAAGGTAGGGGTTTGTTTATACACAGATTCTATAGAATTGTGGTTTACGTTTCAGTATTATTTAATGTTGATGTGCTTTGTAATGCTTACCAGAAAGATTTGCTTTCTTTATGCTGAATATATACACATACACATCTTGTAATAGCAAAGTGTTATAAATTAAAAGCAAACTGAATTTAAACATTTTTTTTCAACTTTCGCGAATAATATAAAATTATTGTAATTCATAATTATGTATATTTTAGTAATTTGAGAGAATATAAAGTTTGGGATGTGTTCATAGTACTAACTTTACGCGGTTTTATACAACTTAACTCAAACTAGGCCTATGCCTTTTCTGATAGTGCATTTTACGTTGTTTCTACCTTTCTCCTATTATTCTAAGCTTCTAAGCTGGTAGGACTACTTTATGTCCCGTATTCGCCCGATTCAGGGTGGAATTATTATATTATAAGGACTTTCTTTTGTGATACCACTATGGGACATATCCCTTAGACACCGTTTGGCCATGAATGAATTGAGAGATGTTAACACTATAAATGAGACATTTTTTTGGCCCCGAAGGTGTCCGTTTAGTACTGTATTATTTTTAGCTACTCATCGTTTTTGAAAGGAGCTATGCTTTTCATTTTCAAAATCTTTAAATGGAATTGGCAGGACAATGTCAAAGCAGGTTACTATTTCAATAAAGAGTATAATAAATAAGCAGTTCATTTATTTATATCATTATCCAATGTATAATGTTATTACCTTATTTGAGACACTCACTCAAGGAAATGATGCGACTTGTGCCCGATATTTTGTTTGCAGTATCAATAACCTAATTTTAATTTAACCATAGTGTGTAAATGACATTAAGTAGTATCGTATCGCATTAGTTCTAATAAATGATCGAAACCATCCTTGTGTAGAATTTAAAACATGGAAACCTTTGCTGTCAGTCAGTGGCGGATTCAAGGGGGAAAGCGGCCTGACGCAAGGGGCCCACGCCAAGATTTGCCCGACAGGGGTGGGGGGGAGGAGGTCCCCGACGAGTGGGCCGATGCCCCGACGAGGGGTCAGATTTCCCCGACGAAATAAAAGTGGGCGTGGTCGAACTTCGATTAAAATGTATAGAAAGTGGTCCTGGGGGCGAAGGCCCCGAAAAATTTGACAATTTAGGGGTTTCAATTAAGGCTTATTTAATCGGTTTTATAGTCTACTAATAATAATATGTACAAAATACATATAATTTTTACCGTATTCTCCCCGACGAATTGTGCTTTTTCTCTCCGACGCCGGGGGGGGGGCAGGTCTCCCCTGCCTGACGCCTTAGGCCTAGCTAGGTATGAATGCCATCCGTTTCGGCCGCGATTGGGCAATCCAGAAAATCAGGAAATAAAGTGTTTTGTTTGTCTTAATATAAAATATACACTATAAACACTTTACAATAGTAAATAGGTTAGTTATATTCTGTAAGAATTTTAGGTTTGTTAAACTTAAAATTACGCTCATTTCTTGTAAGTTATACCTGGTGTAAGCTTCGCTGGGCGAAATGGCATACATAAAACATGTTGTTTGCCATTCCCACAGTCTTTTATTACTGTTAAGTGAAACGCATTATTATGATATCAGTATTAGAAATTTATTAGCAAAGGGTTGTAAAGTACCACAGTCGTGTCTTCACGACGCCAAGTGGCGCTCTCTGTTTTCAACAGTCGTTGGTTACCGTTCATTAAGCCTGAATGACTTTTTGGAGGCATTTTGAAATCTAATATTTTACTATCAAAATGTACTAAAAACATAAAAGCTCGCATTATGTTAGTTATCGAATTTGTAATTATCAATTAAAATTTACAAAGGAAAAGTAAGATACAACATCTTAATAATTACATTAGAAATTTGGATCAATGGTTGTCAGTGGTGAAAATGGCGCCCGCGGTTGAACTCTTTTTGCAACTATAGCAACGGAGTAGTATCACGCGGTAGACGTAACACTGTACTCTATGCTTTCGCTCGTTTGCTCACTCGCTCTCTGCCGCGTTGTTTTGTTTTGTTATGTTAGGCCAAAGTTTGTCGCTAGGCCTAATCTATAAACCCCTTGCAATGTTTACATTGGACTTGGCTGAAACGCTGGCGGCGCCGCCCTAACTGGAGGCAGAAAGGCTATCTTAATACACAGTCTGGGTTATATTTATTGATGTTGTGCCAAAAATATGAAAGCTACATGGATGAAAATCACATATAACATATTTACATATATTAGGAATTGACAACAAGAATAAAAATTAAAGAAACTTTATTTTTTCTATTTTTATTCAATTTTGAAACTCATCTCATCGGAGCGCGCTAGGCCAAGAAAGTGCAAGAGTGTGGTGACATCGCCTCCGCCGGTGTAAAGGGCCTCGAATAGGCCTGTGAATTTTCTGTTTTACCACACGGTGAGGCTAGGCTAAATTTTACGAACGTTTTGAGGTATTCGTTAATAAATGGAAAGTAATTATTACAACAACATGGATGAAACTCACATGACATAGTTACATATATTAGGAATCGACAACAAAAATAAAAAGTCTAAAAAATTATATTTTTACTATTATTCTTCAATTTTGTTTAATTATTCGGATGCAAGTGCAAGAGCGCCAGACCAAGAAAGCGAAAGCTTCATTACACGACAATACCGCAGTTTGGCCGCGTTGCGCGAAGGACGCTGACAGCAACGTAGTTCGGCCTATGAGTTAGAAGCAAAGAAAAATGTATTTTTAGAATATATCCATTCGACTGCCTCAATATTACTTTTAAGCAACTATAATATATTAAAGTAATCATTGCAAAAACGTATATAATATAAATATATGTTTTTGTAATGATTACTTTCTGAGTAATTATTCCATAAAGCATACCTCAAAACGTTCGTCAAATTTAGCCTAGCCTCAACGTGGGGTAAACAGAAAATTCACAGACCTATTCGTGGCCCTTCATACCGGCGGAGGCGATAACGCCACACTCTTGCACTTTCTTGGCCTAGCGCGCTCGCACATGGCAAAATCCGATGAGATGAGTTTAAAAATAGAAAAAATAAAGTTTCTTCACGTTTTTTTTTTTGTTTTTTTTTTTTGTCAATTCCTAATAATATGTAAATATGTCATATGTGATTTTCATCCATGTAGCTTTCATATTTTTGGACATAGTTAAATTTTTCAAATTTCAAATTACTTTTGTTATATTACAATAATTTCTTTGTAATTTGGTTTTATATATTCGTATTATGTATTCGTGGCCCTTCATACCGGCAGAGGCGATAACGCCACACTCTTGCACTTTCTTGGCCTAGCGCGTTCGCACATGGCAAAATCCGATGAGATGAGTTTAAAAATAGAAAAAATAAAGTTTCTTCACTTTTTTTTTTTTTTTGTCAATTCCTAATAATATGTAAATATGTCATATGTGATTTTCATCCATGTAGCTTTCATATTTTTGGACATAGTTAAATTTTTCAAATTTCAAATTACTTTTGTTATATTACAATAATTTCTTTGTAATTTGGTTTTATATATTATATTAACAATTAGTGACAATAGTAGTATATACTGTAGATAGAAAGGGGTGGGCGGTTGGTGGGAATACAATTTACGAGCATTATTTTATAAATTAAACAATATAAAACACTGTTGTACTGGGCATGCATTTCTGTGTACTTCCTCCATCATTAAGCCAACCAAAGTATACCAATAGTTTTACAAAATTATTTTATTTTACTTATTATTTTTGCTTGTACAATCATACATTGCATATTTCTCTTTTTATTTGTTGAACTTTTTTTTGGCATTTGATATTATTTTTTGATAATGTTATTGGATTAATATAATTTTGCTTTTCAATTCAATTTCTGTTTCTTTTATTAAAACCACCTCGCAGCATATTGGCGAATTACTGTACATGGTAAATTATATTTAAAAAATCATCAAAATAAGAGCATAAGGAAAAGCTGGACATCTAAAAAACACCATCAAACATTAACAGTAAATATAAAATAGTTATTTCATAGAACATTAAAATTATATAATAAAAAAAATATGTACTGTTGAATTAATGTGTTTTACTGTATAATGACAGCTATTATTATTGTTATTATTAATAATAGGCCTATTGATCTATTTATTGTAAGTTGAAATAAGTAAAGGTGTAGCATTTAGGTTGCGGATATATGTCACACGTCTTAGATTCATAATTTCCGATATCAAACTGTCGAGTAATCAAACTACTGGTAATCAAATTTCTGTAATAAAACATAAATTTCATGTTAAGTTATTTTATAATATTATTAGCACATGAACATTTAGAATTTACATTTCCCTGGTATATTACACACCGTTGCTCTTTGCAATTTACAAATAAAACATAAAAATACTAATATACACATTGAATGACGGTAAGTTATAATTCCGACGTTGGAAAAAAGACTTTTTTTTTTTACAGTACTTATGTAATAATATACAACTAATCCCACGCGCTTGGGCTTACCAGTAACCACAGTTATCTATGTCTTTGCTACAGAGGTCGAATAAGGGTCTCAGTTAAGTATGTCTTTGGATATACTCAGTAGCACCAAGGTGCTCATGCAGTCTACCACTGTGCATTATGAATAAAAGGTTAGAAAACACAACTTTCATAAAGTTTTATTATTGTATCATCAATTTCAACACAATCGATTGCATACCAACCTAAGCAATACAAACCTAATCTTAAAGTAGTAAACAAACAAAATGCACATTCCTAATTCAAGAATAATAGAAAAGGAAGCTCAAATAAAGCAAAGCTTTTAAGCTGAGACCCTTGTAAATGAATTAATACATATAATTACAATTTAGGAGAACACTATATCAATCTAATGAATATAACAATAATAAAACTAAACAATAAATAAATAAATAAATAAATAAAAAAAAATAATAAAAAGTAAATAAATAAATAAATACATAAATAAATAAATAAGTAAAAAGAAACACAAACATCGTATATTGTTTTTACAAGATAAGTACAAGATATTATATAGACCTAAAGATGAACTATTGTGACATTTTTGCAATGAAATCATTAGTTATACTTTTTTAAATAAATGTGAATTTGATGATTGTTTTATACAGACAGGAAAGTCATTCCATAGTTTGGCACCTGTGTAACTAATTGACTTTAATCCAAGAGTAGTTCTTCTAAAATTTATTGTTGAATGGTCATTGCTTCTAGTAAAATGATAGCGGGTATCCCTCACTCTTTGATAAAAATTTTTTTTTTAAATGCAGTATTGTTATCATATTGAAAAATGAAAATAGCGATGGATTTACAGTGGATGTTAAAAATATTTAAAGATCTAGTAGAAATAAATAATGGAATTGATGCATGATAATAGTTGACTTTACAAACAATACTTAAAGCTTTTGTTTGCAAAATTAATAAACATTTTAAAAGGGTTGGGTTTGCCGTACGCCAAAATAAGACTGCATAGTTTATGTGTGGAACAATCAGAGACTTGTTAGATTTAATAAAATGGAAGTGGGCAACACCGTCTTGGCCTTATTTAACACACCAATAACTTGAGTATAGTTAAAAGTAAAACAGTTGAAACATACGTGAGAGGAAAAAGTTAAAAATTCATTTATATAAACACCGAGAAATTTTATAGCACATATTTAATCAAGATCATTGTTGCTAATAGTTAAATTCAATGCATGTATATTTACCGGTTTATTTCTTGATCTTGAATTTTGATTTTTGTGCGTTAAGCGCAAGTTAGTTTGCAACAAACCAGGTGGAAAATGTTAACAGTTTATCTCTCTTATGACTACAAAACACACTTATGTCGTCAGCAAACATTTCTTTATTACTTTTGTAGATAGCTCCCTCACTTTTCAGTTCGTGGGGATCTGATTAGCACGTTTTTTTACCAATTACGTCATTTGTAAGTTTCCATGTATTCTTCATGTTGTTTTTTTGGTGTTTTTTTTTCAAACTCATTTCCATAAAAAACAAAATCTGTTTACGTACTCTAATGAGAGAAGATAATTTGTTTCTGTATTTAGTATATTTATTTTTATTGTTGTGTTTGGGGTGGTCCTATATTTGGACAATTGTGTCATTCCACGTTGTATTATTTAGTCCACTAACAATCTTACAAACACTCTTCTCAAGTAGGCTACTTCTCATGTATTGCAGCATTTTTTTAAGCAGCAAGTGGCACATCTCTTCTTTCGTTTTGAAGTCCTTGCACAGTTTGGTATGGGAACGCACACTGGGTGGTACCAGCCTAAGCATTCAAAGCACTGAACATATTCAGTTCCTTCATTTGGCAGTCTGCAGACACAGTAAACAGCAGCAGCTAAACTTGAACATTTTAAATGATTATCAATTTCAAATTGTGTGGTAAACGTTTCAATGATTTTGGGAAAGTATCCATTGTCCCAGATTCCAGACTTCTCACATATTGCTCCCGCATAAATCCCTGGTCATAGTTGTGTTTGGCTCAGTGGCAAATGCCAACGAAACAAACCACAATCACTACTGCCCACTTGCTTCTCATCAAAATGAACTTTATCACTCGTATGCATCAACATGCGACAAGCATGCTCTATCGCAGTAGGATTAGGTTTGTAGTATAAGCTGTCAAAAACCTTAACAGTGTCAGAGCTTGAAATAATACTAATAATTATAATAATTAATAATTAATTATTTGAAAAAATTCTGTTGTTGCGAGAACAACAAGCGAACCTCGCATAGCTGGATGTTTAAGGCCATCCATAAATGGAAATTGTTTCTTAAGGAGCATCTTGCTAGCATGGATTTCAGAATCGGAGCCAAGTACCCTTCTCCAAATAGCGTTTCTTGGTTTCCTGATACAGGAAAAGTTTAAAGTCAACGCCCTTTGTACAGCTGCATGTTATTTTCACCCCTTGTAGGGGGTTCAGGAATATCCTCATCGATACAATTTCGCAGGTTCGGTGTGGTTTTGCTGTTTTTGCCTTCTTTGGTGGAGAGAGAGCCATCGGTGTTTCTATTCCCCACAGACTTCAAATAGTTCTTTTGAACTGTTTCTCCATTAACTGATTTGATGTGTTCTCCTCTCCTAATATTTCACTTGCAGACGTTTCTACGCTGCATGCAGTATTTAAAGAATGCTCTTCGTTTATTGTGCAAGTATTTTGAAACATCCAGGTTGTATCGTTTATATCCATCACAGTATCTTGTGTTAAGCTCTACATACCTGAAAACAGAAGTAAGATACTGCCTTACGGTTCATTATGGCGAGCCGAGTTGTCATTTAATCGTAAATAGAGATATCTTAGTTTTAAATAGAGATATCTTAGTTTTTAATAGAGATATCTTAGTTTTAACTAAGATATCTCTATTAATAGAGATATCTTAGTTTTAAATAGAGATATCTCTATTAAAAACTATAAGATATCTCTATTTAAAACTAAGATATCTCTATTTAAAACTAAGATATCTCTATTTAAAACTAAGATATCTCTATTAATAGAGATATCTTTATTAATAGAGATATCTTAGTTTTAAATAGAGATATCTTTGTTTTAAATAGAGATATCTTAGTTTTAAATGGAGATATCTTAGTTTTTAATAGAGATATCTTAGTTATAAATAGA
>NW_022731638.1:249713-253526 GCF_011630105.1 Anneissia japonica
TGTGTATAAGAGACAGACCCCTGGTAGTGGAGTTTTCTATAATGTATGGAATATAATATCTATTTAATGAATTCTGATAATTATTTTCATTTCAAGAACTAATTTCTAACTATGTAGGCCTAGTTGTTATTCTTTTGCTTTATATACAAATATAATATTCCTTTAAATACAGATATTCTCTAGAGACACTTAACTCATTATACGGTAGACCGTTATAATTTGGGCAACATGCCTAATATGTGTGGTTCACCGTGCAAAACCTGTTCCTTGCTTGATTTTACACAACCATTCAATAGCAACTGCAAGCAAACCATGTATATTCCTCATATAGACCTACTTGTAATAATTGTGGTAAACAATGTCAAAGAAAAAAAAATACACTCTTCGTATGACAATGACAAAATCTATCAAAATCTCTAAGCTTGATTAACCAATAACCGAACTTTTAATTTTAGCATGGTCACTCATTACATACGTTTGAGTTATTGCAATAGAACATTATGCGGATTGGGATGTTTGGTCCATAGGCATTAGACAATGGGTGTCAATGTGTAATTACAAATGGAAATTGCAAAAACTGGAATCTACTTAAGAAAGACTTATATAATCAATATTAGCTTCACATTGTAAAACAACCCTACTTCTAAAATACGTCATATCAACTCGGGCTCCTTTATCAGAGTTTCCATAATAACTTGAATCTAAAAAATTATACGCCCACCTATTTAATAATGAAGCTATTGGTAACTAGTTAGGCGTTTGAAAACATTTATTGATTGTGTAAAACGGTCTTGCGTTACCTATGATTTTTCTTTATATAGATATATTGTTAATGACAAGTATATCAATTTACGCATTAATTGAAACGAAGCGATTACTATAAAGACGGTTTTTGTGATAGTATTATAAATATAAGGGATAATTCGATGATTTCATAACGATGAAAACATCCATGTTATCAAACTGTTGCTTAGGAGTTTCTGAATATTACTGCATGCTGAATTAGCAAATTGGTCATTGACCATGCGTATAATGTGTGTATGTGTATATTTACGCACCGTGCATATTACAGTATTGGATTTTCATTAAATATCTCTTGATCATTTTTAATGTTTTGTTTTGTGAAAGTTAATAAATATTGGTGCATTATTATTATTATTATTATTATTATTATTATTATTATTATTATTATTATTTTAATTATTATTATTATTATTATTATTATTATTATTATTATTATAATTATTATTATTATTATCATCATTGTTATTATTATTATTGTTATTATTATTATTATTATTATTATTATTATTATTATTATTGTTGCTGTTATTATTAATATCATTGCCAGTTGAAGTAATACAATAAGATTGTTAATTTAATAAAATAAGATTATTTAATTGTGTATGCACCACACACCATATGCATACAAATTATTACTTGAAATGTGTTGATAACGTGTTCTCTTTTCTCCTTGTTCAGAAGTTGTTTTGAATAAATTGAAATAAAAATTGAAATTGAAAAATCGTAAGCATACAAAAAATCACTGGGAACTGGTATTTAAAAACAGTACACATTTTGAACGTTTTCCAGTACACCAAATTAATAGAATTGCTTTACATTATAATTTGGATATTCGTAAATGCGTACCTCTAAAGTTTAGTGTTGGCTTTCATGTTCACTCACTGTTTACGTTGTTTATTCCCTCTTACTGTCGTCTATCTCTATCTTACCTATAATATTGCATTTAATCATTCCGGACTGACTATACTATCTTGGTTTTTGGCTACCCTCATTCAATAATCACCAAGGAAGGACTACATTAGTACGAAATCTCTGGTTGTATTTCTGGCCGTTTACATTTATATTTTAGCTGTTGCTTATCAAATGTGTGTGAAAAAAAAACACAAGATTTTGCCTGGATTTGAAACCTGACACGTTTCACATACATGGCAAACACCATAACCACTTGACCACTAAGGGGTTGTAGTGGTCCAAGCGAAATTGAATTGAAGTTTCGTTCATTTCATTTCATTTTTATTGTTTAAACCTGTGATGTCACAACTTTATTATAGTACCAATATCGCATGTGACTAGACTGCTAGAGATCTCGATTTCTTCTGTGCATTATTTTCACGTTGATGGATCCATCGAATGAGTTACTTGTATATACAATGTGATTTTTCAGGCATATGAAAAAAACCTAGAAACAGAAAAATGGAATGTAGGTAAGAATGGCCCCGGAAAAAATGGCCCAGGAAAAAATTGCCCCGGAAAAAATGGCCCCGGTAAAAATGGCCCCATATGACAGGTAGGTAAAAATGGCCCCAATGAAAAATTTGGTAATAGAAATGATATAATTTTTTTTAATCTTCAAATATTTAAATACTGTATATTTAGTTATGTAGGCCTAATCAGAAACTACAGTTACACCTTATTTTACAGGAACCTTAATTTGTTTATTTGTTATTTCATTTGTTTTATGAAATGACAATAATTATAATAATAATATTGGCAATAAATTGTTACAATACTGTAACTTCCAAAGAATCTTTTAAAAAATAATAACATTGCATGCGTTAAAAAAGATGCTGTTACATTAGTATTAGAAACTTCTTAGTAGGAATACAACAGTACAGTAAAATAGTCAGCGAGTTTGTCAAACAAGGTATAAAAAAGGTCTCGCCTTGGGTAGCATCTTTTTAAAGAAAATCATTAATTTCATTTAAAAAAACACAAGTTACTGATTGATTAAATAATTCTATTTTAAATAAGAAATGATTATGCACAGTAAAGGTAACATAGGACAACATTTAAAATATTAGTGCTACTGAAACTGTTAATTATTTCAAGGTTTTATCTAAGTGCAAATCCAAGTTTGCTTGCTTAATTAAATAAATATTTTGGATCAAAGAACTGAAACCTACACTAAGGCTATGTTCACACACACGGCGTAGGACTGGCGTAGCTTACGCCAGGCGTAAGCTAATTCACGGATTAAAATTCCAAAGTGTTCACACAAACGGCGTTCGCTATATTAACGCTGGCGTTAAACTAGTAGTAATAGGCCTATGGGGGAATAGTTTTAAGTTTTAAACAATGTACGGGTTCTTTAACTGTAGTAAAATTAACAGTGCATCAGTAAAACTTCTAAATCTGTGAATTGTTCGAAGTGAACTTATATGATTATTGTATTTTAAATGAACAATTTTGCTTTGATTTTTCAGCTAGCATTGTTGGTGTTGCAGGTTTTAATAGACAGTCTAAATAAGTTAAAATATCTTACAAAACACAATCAACAAATCATATACATTATAACTAAGTAAAATGCAATAGAAAAAGAACCCCTTTACCATTTCATTTATAGAGGGCACAGGAAAGAGACTAAGGTAGCTAATATATTGCAATCGTGATTGGTCAATCTCTTGAAATGAGGTAAAATCATTCAAGCATCACTGGCGTTAGCTCAGTGGCGTTAGCTAATCTGGGGTCTGCATGTAGCATTAATAACGCCAAGGACATGGCATAGTGAGTGGCTTTAACAACGCCAGTGCTAGTTCACACACGAAGGCGTACGCTACGCCATGCTTAAGCCAGCCTTACGCCGTGTGTGTGAACATAGTCAAAGCCAAACTGTTTATCTAGTTAATCTGCTAAGAAGGGCTAACTATTGCTTAGCTCCACCGTGGCTCCACACAGTAGGCCCTATTGATATGTAAATTAATTACTTACTTCCTGTCACTGCTTGGTATTTTTGTTTTTAGTTTTTTCAATTTACTTGATCTTGAGAATGGTTCCATGATGGACCCGAAA
>NW_022731638.1:254190-259829 GCF_011630105.1 Anneissia japonica
ATTATGCTAAGAATTAAAATGGCGTGTGATTGTGAGGGTAGGGTGATTATGGTAGGATTAAGTGGTATTGCTAAATCCCACAAACCTCCCAAAACACACTGTAGAAAATCAAACAATTCAATTGTGATTGACTGACTTGGTATATCAATAAGAAAATTAAATACATTCATAACTATTTTTTGGTTAAAATTTACATTTTTTTTATGAAAAAATACTTGCAAATACACCACAAACCTCTAAACACACTGCAAACCCCATCTAAACCATATAATTATGATTGTAGAACTCTTTTTATTTAAAAAAAAATAATAATTTGATGTTCATACTAACCCATTGTTTGTGGGATTTACCAATACACAGATTGAATTTCTGGAAAATTGTGATTCCGCTTCCGTGAAATCGGCCACAAGTAAATTATTTTAGTATTAATAAATGCATGATTTATGTTGGTTTATTGATTATACTGTTGCTATTTTTTAACATTTAAATGGAAAAAGAAAAAAAAAAATGTGTAATTCATGGCTTTTTATTTATCTTTGAATATTTTATCATTGAATATTAATTCTTGCAAAAAGTAAAATGTAAATGGCAATTTGTTTGATGTTAGATTCCTTTTAAAAACTAAATTATTTAAGATAAAAAAATGCATATATTTAATACAGAATTTGAATATTGGGGCCATTTTTACCTACCTGTCATATGGGGCCATTTCTACCGGGGCCATTTATTCCGGGGCCATATTTTCCGGGGCCATTTTTTCCGGGGCCATTCTTACCGTACACCGGAAAAATGCAATGACAATATTCAAACGTTACGGAAGAGGAATTTGACTAAAAAAAAAAAAATAAAAAAATAGAAATAAACACTAACTCAACCGGGACTCGAACATTCACGTTTACTTCAGGCTCCAATAATGCCAAAAACACGTGGGTTTTTTATAAACGTTTAAATTCCTTCTGAACGCGTTTCTAGTGAAAAGTGAAACTAATAAAAACACAGTAATGCGGGCATTGGCAGGTGGGCGGAGCTTAAATGACGGTCACCAACGGAAGTTTGAAGCTGACCTTACTTCTTGCGAGCTACAGCGCATGCTGCAAAAGAAGTAAAAACACACCATGGAAGTATGAAAAAAGTATGGTATGATCTTCAAGCATGTCATCTAATTGGTTTAATTTTTTTTTTTTTGCCCCGGATTTCCCGCGGACGAGCGATCAATCCAACGAAGAGGTCAATTTGGGTCACCGATGGGTCATGACTAACACGGTATTGCGTTGCAGCTGAAAAGTGTACAGTACCACAAAACACGCGTTTTCTGATCACGAACCTATAACGAATGCGTGTAAAAACACGCATTTTTAGAACGCATTCCTAACAGTTTTTTTGTTTTGTGGCCCGTTTCTACTGGGGAAAAAACACGTGTTTCTTAATAACCGTTTAAAAACACGCCCATAGATATTATACACAAAAATAAGTTAAAAAGCTTGTTGTAAGCCTACTGTCCAAAACACTGTTTAAAATCCAGAATTCAAAAATTGAAAAAAATTCAGGGAACAGTGAACTGTTCCCTGAAAAAATACATTTAATAATTGAATAATGTATTCATATTCTATTTTCAACTTCATTTTCTGACAAATGATAAAATGTTTTCTGTAAATAGTAAGGACAAGGGGTAGGGGTTTAAAACTGAAAAAAACAAAAAAAGAGAACAACCCAAAGTCACAGCCTCATCTAGGTGGGCCTGTACCGTGTCTACAGCGCAGCGGCAGAAAGGCACTTAGTATTTTACACAATTTATCTCAATTCGTTGTATCAAAATCAATTTTGAAATTAGTAAATTTAGGTTATTGATTGACCAAGATATTTTATATTTATAGCTTACACGTTTCAAATTAAATCGCTCTAGTATATTACCAAACGAGTGACATTTATTGTTAATTGATTCGTTTAATATAATAAGCAAAAATGGCACTAAATCACAAAACTAAAAATATCAGTAAAAAATTCAGGTGTGAGAGAAAGTATCTAGGGGTTAAATATACGTCTATACCGCATATGTTTCTGTGGTCTAACGGTGGACACGCTCCTTTCCAGTGAGGGCCCGTGTGTGTCGTTGTTTATTACTTAGTTACTTGCGTATTTATTGCTTATATATGTATATTATGTATATGTATATATATGTGTATATTTACTTATATATATACTGTCTCTTATACACATCTAGATGTGTATAAGAGACAGATACGACTCTGCATGTGTTTGTAATATGTCTAATCCTCACAAAGTAAGGTGATTTATTACTACTGAGAATTGAGGGGGAGGAGGGACTAGGTGGGATCCTAGATACATTTATTATGGTTACTTTATTGATACATCAAACATCTTGATAAAACAACATTAAAGAAATGCAATTACAACAAGACAATCCAAGAAGCACTAGATTCCAGAGACTTCTCTCTCCATAAAAACAGCTCGTGTGAATTTGAGGAGTGGCAGCAAAATGTCAAAATCTTGACAACTCATTAGAATAATGAACTTATCATAATGATTTAAGCTATCCAAGTTGTTTATACCATCCCTAACGTTCGAAAATAAAGTGTTTTTATGGTTAGAGTACTGAGTACAGTTTATTAAAAAGTGCAATTCATCCTCTACCTCACCAGAATTACAATTGTAACATATTCTCCTATCTGGGCTAATTTTTGATCTAGTATATCAACCTCTCTCAATCATTAGATTGTGAGCACTGGTTCTCAGTTTACTGTAATACGATCTAAAACTTATCGTAAAAAATAAACAATAATTTTCGCACTCAAAAGTAGTTTTAAATTTACAATAAGTACGTAGCTTGTTTTGAGTGTTATTAATATTATATAACCATATATAACTATATAACCATTGATTAGAGAAGTTATCTTTTAACGAATCAGTAATACGTGTATTGAGATTAACTAAGCTGAACGTGTTTGGTTTAATCCATTCATTCATTTAGTAAAGATAAACCAGACTACCATGTATATCCATATTTGTTTGAATCATAACATTTTCTATTATCAGTTAGAGCATCAATAGCAAGTGATTTAAAACCTTTTCCACACTTTTCATTTAGAGAATGCCAATATTTAACAACCTGACTAAACATGGATATTAACACAGAGTAGCAACCTAGTTCGCCTATGACTGCGTTGTTTGTCGTTCGTTTATTAACACCAAGTATTCATCTTCGGTATCTATAACCTTATTGTCTAAATGGAAAGCAAAGCTTTTAACTTTCTATTACTTTTGTTAAAGATAATTGCTTTAGTTTTGTTTATATTTACCGTCGATTTCCATTTATCACAATACACGTTTAACTTATCTAAGGCATTTTGCAGTCCAACACGTGTCTCTGAGATAACCACAAGATCATCTACGTATAAAAGACAGGAAAGAGGAGAACCATTCAGGCTAACTTGACCACATGCGGCGTTGATTATTGAAGGTAAATCATGTAAAAAATTTAATAAAAACGGACTTAAGTTGCATCCATGTTTAACACCCATAGACGTAGTAAACGTATCTGTCAGCTTATTATTACATTTTATGGAGAAAGAGACATTTGTATACATATTACGCAAAATATTTAAAAAGTTACCGCTAACACCCAAGTTGTTCAGTTTAACAAAAAAAAAGTGCATTCGTCATACTGTATCGAAGGCAGCTTTGAAGTCTACAAAACAGACAAATAAGTATGATTTGTTGCCTTTGTTAATGTATTTATCGATAATCGTTTTAAATACTAGATGTGATCACTAGTCCTAGCATCTTTTCTAAATCCAATTTGTTTTCTTGGTATCAATTTGTTATTTTCCACTAAAACATTTAACCAGTTAGCAAGGATCAATCAGAATAGTTTACATAGGTTGCTACTTACAGCAATACCACGATAATCACCCAGATTATGTTTGTCACCCTTTTTGTGTATAGGTATTAGGGAGCTTGTGCGCCATAAGTCAGGAAAATTACCAGAACCGAGGATTTCGCTAAAAGTAAAGAAAGGAATGGACTAAATAATTTAGAACAGGTTTTAAGCATTTCATTCCTAATTCCATCAAGGCTAGCCGCTTTACCATTTTTAAGACGGCTAATTACATTTAGTGCCTCCATTTCTGTGATGTTAGCATCAAGTATATATTTATGTTGACTGTTAAAAGTGGAAAAGTTATTAATAAATGTTTCAAATGCTGGGTTTTTGTGGTTGCCTTGCGTATTCATCAGATTATTAAAATGAGACCACCATTCTTTGGGAGTGATATTGATTTTAGAGTCTTGTTTCTCAAATGAAATAAGATCATTATATAATTTCCAAAATTATTTTGGGTCAGCGTTGTTCTAATTTATTAAATATGGTATATTTAAATAATCTATTTTTCTGTTGAAGTAGCCTAAAGTATTTTTTTGCGCTGTTTACGGTAAAAATTAAGTAGATTTAAATTGTTTGTGTTGCTTCAAACTAACCTAACAGTTTTGTTAAAGATGTTTAAGCATAGGTTTACACTCACTATCAAACCATTTTTTAGATTTATTTTTATTACTATCTATTGCTACCCTCTGAAAAGCTGAGCTTTCTAGCGATACCCGTTCGTTTACCCATATCATTGATGCCACGGTACCAATTATCAATAATGCGGTCGATATTAAAAGTATTTTTGCGGAAGTTACTTTCGAATTGATTAAAATAAAGTTGTGAATTGGGCAATTCTGCAATACGCTTCCAGGAATTATTAGATCTATATCACCATATAATGTTAGAAGCTTCATGAAGGGAGTCCTTATAACTTGAAATTTTGTTGAGTTTATAACCATTTGATCGAATATTACATGATATTATAGTGAATTGAATATGGACACAACTCATGAACTTTAAAAATATCAATATCATTTATAACATCAAATGTACATAGCATATAATCAATCGTAATGGGGTTTCCACGGTGACCATAACATGTTACACTTCCATTTACGTCACCGAATTTTCTGCCATTAAGAATACGCATACTTGAGTTTTTGTAACATTCTACTATGAGTATCGACATTTTGACTATCTTTATTAATACGCAGTAAGGGAATATCGTCTTTAATAATAATAATAAATAATAATAAATAAGATTTATTAAGCGCACATCTCCACTAAAGTGCTCAAGGCGCTTGATAATTTATATTTAAATATTTAGTGTTGTCGTTGACAATAAAATTAGGTTCATTGTTAGTTCTAGCATTAAAGTCCCTGTGGTCTGCTTCGGAGTCCCAAAACTTCCTCAGTCTCACCCCTTATGTTGCTATATATAAATCATCAAAGAAAGAAAGGTAAATACAGCGTTCGAATACAGGACATAATACATCGTGTAACATAGCTCTCAAGGCGAGCGTCATAACCATTAAACCACGGAGGCTTCATGGTTGAACAGATTCAATACCACCAGATACACTCCATTACACAATAAGTACGGCTAGAAACAAATAGTTGTGTATAATATAAATCAAGATAGCCGAAACACTGTTAAATTATATATAAATCATCAAAGAAAGGTAAATACAGAGTACGAATAATGGACATAATAATACATCGTGTAGCATAGCTCTCAACGAATGTAGTCCTGCAA
>NW_022731638.1:259931-265087 GCF_011630105.1 Anneissia japonica
GGATTAGGGTGTGGATGTGAGGACCATTTAAAGAATTTGTCCTAGACAGGATATCTCAAAAACTAATCAACTGACATGAATGAAACTTTCCTGGAAGTTTAAAGAAGTTAAAAAAAATTAATTATCAAGCGCTGGTCACGATCCAAATTAGAGGGTGAACTAGAGGGTCATTTAAATTGTTGAGGTCCTATGTGTTTCTTGTGTACAAAATATCTCAAAAACAGCTGCATTGGTTTAAATGCCAGTTACAGGGATTGTTTGGTATAACCAAAGGACTGACGTAGGGGGTGCATATGAGAACCACTCAAAGGAAAACGTCCCAGACCAGATATTTTAAAAAATAATTAAATGATATGATTAAAACCTTCGTGAAAGGTTTAACCAAGTTACGAGGAAGAAATTGTGAAGTGCTGGTCACGATACAAATACGGGGGAGCATGTGAGGACCATCAGGACCCAGACCTAAATATCTCTTGATTGGATCAATGGTCGACGCTTTTCATAATAGTTTGTCATGTTTTGAAAAGAAATTCTTAAATTTTGGTCACGATCCGACGTATGGTGTGGGTATGAGGACCATTTAAAGAAAGGTTTACCGTATTACCCGTGGCTGAAACGTAGGTATATGATGAATATTTAAACTAGCTCAATTACAGTAAATGCGTACAGCGTTCTAACTTCACTTTTTTCGGAACTTATTAGGAGTACTTTTAATGCATCTTTAGATTTTAATATGTGACACTAAAAACCAAATTTCTATTTCCAAAATACTTTCACTTCAACACCAATAAATTGCATGCACTTTGTTTGTCAACTATAAAGAGTAAAACGTGCTAGTATGTTAAACCAGAACATGTAAGTCATTGACAGGTGTACGACTGATACAATGGAAGGAACTCGAAAAATTAACTGATCCTATTTTGGAGCCGATAGACATAGACCCTTCAAAGTAAAATATCGCAGATGTTTTTCTAATCAACTCATCTACGTGAAACTTTCGTGTTAGTGTAACTTTTCTTTAAAGTGAGAGATTTGCGAGTTATTGTGCGTTTTGAAGAAGAATGGAGTGATTTAGGGTGGTAGTGGTGGAAGTAAATTAGTAGCATTTTTTGGGAGGTTTATTTTACAGTAAGGGGGTTTTGCGGTGGGCGGAGATATGCTCTCTACTGAGTGCTCTTGTTGTTGTTGTTATTATTATTATTATTATTATTATAGTTGTTGTTGTTTTATATTGCATTATTGTTGTTGTTTTTGTTGTTGTTGTCGTCGTTGTTGTTATATTGCTGTTGTTGTTATGGTTGCTTTTGCGACTGTTGTTGTTGTTGTAGTATTTATCTGAGCCTCTAAAAAATCAAATAGTTTTCTTTTAGGACTTCTGGCCGACGTAAAACATATCTCACCAAAATTGCACCTCCTCCACCCTTTCACAAAAACCCCTGTATCTTAATGCTCTATTATGTACCTGTCTTCTGGTAGGCTTGTCAGCGAAGACTTGTCTTTAATACATTTTACCTTCTTTCTGCCTGTAATACATTTATAAATTGAAAACCATTAAGGAATAATAAATAAGAATTGACAAAAATAAATTAAACTGCCCAGAAACCAATTCGTAGAGTTCTACTGAGAACAAATGCAGCATTATTTTTATTATTTCGACAGCAAATTAAGTGTAATTCAAATCCTAACAGTCTGTTATTCTCAATTTATCCTTAATCACTTCTATTTCAAAATAATAAAATAGTGTAAATATACAAGTCATTGTCATATATATTGTATGTTGTATTACGTTATGTTGTAAGATGAGATGAAACAGAAGGGAAAATAGGAAAAGCAAAGAATGAAATTAATGTATTGTTTCATTTACTTTAATATCCGTTCTACGATTTCATATCCGGCAACTCTTGTAGATAATGTTCAATTCATTGTTATATATATTGCGTTTGGTATTAGTGATTGTTATTAAAGTATCTTAGGCCTACATTGCATTTATTTCTTGGATGAATAAGCATCACGTTCGTCTATTAATCACATATTCTGGATTCTATATTCGATTTATCAAGCTCCTTAAATTTTTGTGTTAAAAACATATAAAGAATTTTTCGTATGATTCACACATTAGCTTCATTCCGAAAACAACCGTATTACTTGTGTTTCCCCTCCCTGTATGACACTTCGCCCCTCAGCACACATCCATTGATAACACTCCATCCCTACTGCGTCAAGCAAATCCTCGTACCACCACATTATAAGCTTCCCTCTGGTTCCAAGCTAATCATCAATCATCATCATTATCACCATCATCGTCCTCATCCTTATTATCATCATCAATCACCATTGTCATGAACATAATCCTCGTCTTTTTATAATGCAAGAGAATTCTTGAAATTAGGAATAAATCAATTCATTAACAGACCTCTCAAAAGGCAGGAATGTGCATTTCTAAACATAGAGAAAATCAAACTATTTCAAGGATCCCTTCATAATATCCCTATAACGCAGGTGTATAGGTGTTTGGTACTATGTTTGCAGTGTGAACACGTAAACCTAATAAGATCTGGTAAGGAACTTATAATGTTTGGTGAAAGTCAATTTGTGTTATACGTTGAAATTTTATATTTTATTGTATTTAATTTTCATCAGGGAAACAAAATCAAGCATGACATACCTACCAACAAAGTTTGGATGCATCCTTAAAAAAGCGTTGATTTTAATTATCGTTGTCTTTTGGAGAACGTATCATGAGTTAGATGCTGAAGGTAACATTAAACGACCCTTTTAACACCATATTTAGGCCTATATTATTATCATTATTATCTTTATAAATTTGTTAAAGTTTCTACACAACTTATTAATAATCCTCTTTTGATTCCTTTATATCAAATACTATACGGCAAATGAATACACTATTATTTTGTAACATTAATAATAATAATAATAATAATAATAATAATAATAATAATAATAATAATAATAATACTATACGTAAGTTTTTATAGTCTAAATGTCGAAGAAATGTTATTAATAATAATTATTATTATTATTATTATTATTATTATTATTATTATTTATTTACCTATTTATTTATTTAACTATTATTATTTATCATTTAATGACATGAAAATAACCATAATTATTAATTTTCAATTGAATAAAATCTATAGGCAGTATTGTAAAGGAAATAATATGCGAAGGCCACACGGGACGCCTAACATGCAATTACTTACATCATATCAAAGTTGTCTCAGCAAGGTACGGTCGGTACGAGCCTGGAAATGTATATTGTGCAAGTTCAGCAGTCCAAAGCACTAACTGTGGCTTTAGTGTGATTCACAATATTGCTGACCAATGCAACGATAAAACCACATGTGACGTTCGATCTTCGAACAGTTATGGCGACCCTTGTCCAGGCACCCACAAATATACGGAAGTGGATTACGAATGCATTCAAGGTAATTCATTCAATAGTGCTTTCATGATTAAATTCAAATTAATTTAAATTTTATTTATTTATGTAATAAAATGTTCAAATATGTCAAAATGCAATAAGAAAAGCGAAGGAGACGTCAGAGATTCTTAATAATTGGAGTTAAAATAACAAAAAAAAAAAAAAAAAAATGTCTTTTAATTATTTATTTTGTCTTTCTCTTGGTCCTTCGTCGATCTATGTATTTAAAGCATTAGCAAAACCTTAAAAGGTTATGATATCAATAATATTCTGTGATATCAATATCAAACTGTGCTGTAATATCCGAAGCAGAATTAATCACCTAAAAGTTCTGAGTGAACAAATGTGGTTCGGTCGTATTATTTTTTATTATTTTTTAAATTTCACTTGCTAAAGATTGACCTCTGTGTCGTTACTTAGTGTTGTAATAATCGTGTACACGCATCCTATTGTAATTGTCAATAAATAAATAATGCGAGGTAAAGAATGCAGCAAAATAGATGTTAATTTTGAATTGGTTGTTTTGGTTATGAAAATATTGATTTTGAAAGATGTATTTCAATAGTTATTGATTCATTCAATAAAAACTGTTTGTCTTGATTTTAAAGACGTGCGGTTTATATTAATATGTATTCTGCAATAAATACCTCAATGGTATATTTCACTAATGCATACGAGACAGTAAATTTAAATCATGAAATCCTGATTGATTGAGTGTTCATACGTGCATTATTATCATCATCATATATTATTATCGTTATTTTATTATTATTATTATTATTATTATTATTATTATTATTATTATTATTATTATTAGTAGTAGTAGTAGTAGTAGTAGTAGTAGTAGTAGTAGTAGTAGTAGTAGTAGTAGTAGTAGTAGTAGTAGTAGTAGTAGTAGTAGTAGTAGTAGTAGTAGTAATAGTAGTAGTAGTAGTATTATATTATTATTATTATTATTATTATTATTATTATTGCTAAATACAGAATCATTATTGCTAATTGTCATTGTTCTTATGATCCATCATTATCATCATCAATTCATTTATTTTTAATAGCATTATTATAATAATACTGTTATTATTTTCATTGACGTCACACTTTTGACCGTGTTGAGGTTTACAAATTCTGAAAAGCTTGGCCTTATATTATCAAGTGTTTTTTCGATGTCCACAGACATTTTCTTAGTAAAATTCTATTTTATCTATCTAACAGACATGTTCTTGCTGGGGGTTCAAAGACCTCAAATGCTGTCTCTTATACACATCTCTATGTTTGCAGTGGGAACACGTAAACCTAATAAGATCTGGTAAGGAACTTATAATGTTTGGTGAAAGTCAATTTGTGTTATACGTTGAAATTTTATATTTTATTGTATTTAATTTTCATCAGGGAAACAAAATCAAGCATGACATACCTACCAACAAAGTTTGGATGCATCCTTAAAAAAGCGTTGATTTTAATTATCGTTGTCTTTTGGAGAACGTATCATGAGTTAGATGCTGAAGGTAACATTAAACGACCCTTTTAACACCATATTTAGGCCTATATTATTATCATTATTATCTTTATAAATTTGTTAAAGTTTCTACACAACTTATTAATAATCCTCTTTTGATTCCTTTATATCAAATACTATACGGCAAATGCTGTCTCTTATACACATCTAGATGTGTATAAGAGACAGTCACGATTCGTCTATTAATCACATATT
>NW_022731638.1:266698-272698 GCF_011630105.1 Anneissia japonica
AAATTGTCTGCCGCATAGTATTACGAATATGGATAAATGAAACCTTGAATCCTGAATATAGATATCTTCACAAAGTATAAAGCATTCTGGATTAGAAAAGTGGATCAATATATGTACAAATCTGGAGATATATTTTTTTATTTAGATATTTCCTCAGATTAAACCTATTTGTCCATGAATTTAACTCTCAAATTTGAGTAAACTCATGTAATCGATATTAATAATTCGGAGTGGGTCGTTTAGGAGAGAAAACTGCACCAGTAGAATATTTTTAGGCCTTGCTTGGGCATCACCTGAGTCAATTGTCTGCCTCATTTTCATTCAAAATTGCTCAATTTACATGGAGCAATTTCTGTGCAAGCGACATTCAAAGTCATAATGCTAAGAGAATTACCCCATCTAAATTGGGCTTTAAAGGCCAGCTCCGGGCAAAATGTTTCTATTGATTATTATCAATCTATTGATTCACCTATGTTTCAGGATTTTTCTGAATTTTGTTTTGCTACATGATTTTTTTTTTTTAATAAGTACTTTTTTGAAAATGGGGGTATAGGTAAACTTGCCCAGCAAAATTCCTATTCTTTTGCACACAAATGCCCTTAAGAGCAGGCATTTTGAAAAATTCATAACAAATAAACAATAGGGCAAACAATTACACTAAATGACTAAACTGGGGTAAATTTAGTCGAACTTTTCGTTCTGGTGTTTTTATTTTACGTCAAGTACGTATTTCTGCGCAATTATTATTTATTCCCCATCGTACCCACTTAATTTTCTTTTTTTTTTTTACTTTCCGGGGAGTCAATCGCTCTGAGCTTTGCGCATGCGGTAACTTGGCAATCAACTGCTGCTCTCTCGCTCGTGTAAAAAAGTGCGAGCGAGAAGATGAGAAGTATGATGAATAAAAAAAAACTAAAGACGGGAGTGGGCCTATTTTGGTTGAGTAGTAATAGTGGAAAGATAGACGGGAAGGTTAGGTGGTAGATCTTTAAAGGCCAGCTCCTCGCATACATTTTTTCTTCACTAATGAAGAAACTTTGAATTATTATTATTTGAATTGAAATTTGTTAAAATACAGGAATAAGAATTCTTTTGAAGAGAAGACAACCATGCCGGTATTAAAAATAACATGCATTTTTTTTTTTACTATAGAACGCAATCTTATTCTGTATTATAGTAGTAAGCTTACGAACTTTTCCTATCGATGAGCAGGCCCTAGCATCAGTGGCGGGTCTTGAAATGGAAGGGAGCTGATGGTGGTAGGAAGGTAAAGTGGGGGATCGGTGATTATGCTGAGGGGATAAATCGAAAATAAGGTGATATGAGGTGATATTTAATTACTTAAGCATGATTTGTGGGCGGGGGCGCGACTGGAGGAAGGGCGAGTATTTTTTTTTCAGGGGTAGGGGAGGACGTGCGGCCCCTTGTACATCCTAGATATGCCAATACCTAGCATACCCTCCAATTTACCCTACGGTCCGCCACTGGATACTCGAGAGGGCGTCCTTCACATATTACTATCAGAGCTCTGATTTCTATCACAACCAGAATGTTATTGAGGAAAATGACTATACAAATCATACTAGCTGCAGTTAGTGAATTGAACGGTCTAATTTTATTATCAATATAAATATTATAATTGATATAATATCGCACCTACTGTGCCTGCCAAACTGTTGTAGTATAAGAACCAGGGGAGACGCCAGCGAGGGGTGGGGGTGCCTCCCCTACCCAACCCCACCTACCCAACCCCTTGTCGGGGAGAAAAACCACGATTCGTCGGGGAGGGAAAAAAATGAATAAGCCTATGCATTGTCCACATATTAGTAGACCCCAATACCTAATAAATAAGCCTGATCACCATGAAACCCCTAAATTGTCATAGGCCTAAATTTCCCCCTGAAACACTTTCAAGGGATTTTAAGCGACGCCCGACCACGCCCACTTTTTTCGTCGGGGACGTCGGACCTCCCGTCGGGCAAATCCTAGCGCCACCACTGTTAAGAACATTGCAATAACGAATACTCTTGATTGTTTTACTAAACTTTGTGTGTGTGTGTTGAAACTGGAATATTCACTGTTGGAAAAAAAAAAATTAAAACGCTATTGATCACATAATGTTTCAAGAAGTGAACATCTATGTCTAGAAGCCTAATAGATAGAATCCGAACATATAATATAATTATATTTAATAATAAAATCTAATTTTTAGAGAGGCAAAAATGAGCATGCGCAGTGGCGGATCCAGGAGTTCGAAATAGAGGAGGGCCCAGCGAGAGACTTTCACAGATAGAGACGACTTCAGCCCCACCGTGGTTGAAGTTGAGGCAGGAAAATGTATGATTATCGGACCTCTGGATGGCCTGAATTAGTAATGATACTGGCTGTTCAACATTGGACTGCCAACACAGATTTTGATAAAGCAGACAGGTAAAAACGATACGGCAACACCAATGAATTAAAGGGACAAAGGATTGCTCTTTACTTTTTAAACAATAATTTTCTGACGGTGATAATTTGGTGTAGGCCTACTCTTAAATTCCGAACGAAAATGATGTGGCCCATTCAACATATACTGTTTTAATATTTTTTACTATAAGTTTTGCAAAATTTCAAGGAAAATACTACACAAACTAAGTAAGTATTAATTATGTTGATACTTCATAAACTATCGACCACAAGCACTGTCTCTTATACACATCTAGATGTGTATAAGAGATAGGGCCAGCAGTCGCCAATGATGATGGGTGGACAGCAAGGTCCTGTTATGCAACAAGGACAGTCAATGATGCAGGGCGGACAGATGTTGCAGCCTGGACAACAAATGCATGTGCAGTCAATCATGCAACCATCAATGATGCAGGGTGGCATGTTACATGGAGGTCAACCTATGATCTGTCTCTTATACACATCTAGATGTGTATAAGAGACAGGATAAGACGAGTGCAAAGTTGAGTGAATCACCGCAAGTGTGTGATGGTATTCATGGATGTCCTGGGGATAAAGAAACAACTGAAAAATCTTTAAAAAAAAAAAAAAAAAAACTTAAGCTAAAAAAAAAACAAAAAAACCGAAGTTTTTGAGACGATCCCTGCACAGAAGGTATCACAGCCCAAAAGTACCCTGTAGCTAGTTTTCAGCTCTCCACATGCAGTGAGTGTTGAATTATTAATATGATCCCCTAGACATTCACTAACATTACAGGATGGCATGTAACTTAACTCTCTCAACAGATGATAGTTTGATCGTTCAATCTGGTAGAACATTTTAATTCAATATACCTTAATTCAATAGAACTTTTATATTCAATAATTAAACACTGGTGATCTTCAGTGCTGTAGGTAGGCTAGCCTAGGCCCTAGGCGGGGCGCTGGGTCTCATCTAGGCTGGGCTAGGCCTACCCTAGCCTAAATAAAGCACGATTTATTGCCATTGGGGTGAGTGACTTGAGACCTATACATTCAACAGCTGATTGGCTTAATTGATTTCTGGGCCCTTTGTTAAATATTAGAATGGGGATTAGATGTAAGGGGCGTACGCCCCTCCCCCTATTTTTTTTTTGCAAAGAACTCTCACCCACAGTGTTTAACGGGCCGGCGGAAATTTTTGGCAAAAAATATATAATGTCTGGAGATTTTTGTATGATTGGAAAGAAATGCAAGAAATGAAAGAAGGAAGGAGGCGAAGGATGGGAAAGAGAATGTTCATCGAGTCCCAACCGAGTTAAATTTTCTCGCGATTCACATTGGCGGATCTGGGTGAGGGGGTAATGGGTTGTGGAATTCTAGACCTAACTTTTCAGGACCCGTGAGCTGATTTTTGATGTTACAATAAGAAAATTAGAATTTTGAAGAACGTCATTAAAACACACTTCCAGTGTCGGGAAAGCTTATTTCTTTTTGGGATTCATGGAAAAAAGAATAGGCGTGCAACTACTCATTTATTTATGTATGTATACATACATTAATAAGACATGAGAAAAATTTACCTGACCGTTTTCAAGAGGGAAAACCCTAAATTTTGAAGAACTTAAATAGTCATTTCAGAAGTCAGGAAAGCTCATTTCCCGCATTCTAGAAATCGAAATATTTCCGAGGTAACCCGGACACCCTTTTTCTTCGGAATTCATTGATTCATTAAATCATTTTCAAGAGGGGAAAAATATAAAAAGTAATTAAAAGACACCTCAGAAGTCGGGAAAGCTTATTTCCCGCCTTCTAAGAATCAAAATTTTCCAGGGGGACAACCCCCGGACCCCCTTTCTTTTTTGGAATTTATTGATTCATGGTAAAAAAATCGTATGCAATTACTCAATTTGTTTATGTATGTAAACACACATAAAATAAGACATGATAAAAATTTACCTGACCGTTTTCAAGAGGGAAAAACCTTGAATTTTCACAGCTGTGAGTAGATGAATTACTATTTTAATGACACATTTTATAGTTGCATATTGCGGCTACCCTGAATATTAAAATTTCTTTTAAAAGACATGCACCTATTTTTTTTTTATTTGTTACTGAAAAATACCATGCTAGATAGTCAAAATTGATTGATATTCCTCAAATGTGCTGGGCTTCAAGGGGGCTTAGCCCCCTTGCAAACCCCACCAGGGGCTCTGCCCCTGGACGTCGCCGGGGGCCCTAGGCGGCCCCCAGCTTAAGGCTGCGCGCTTCCCTCGCTTGTTGCGCCCCCCACCCCTATTCCGGTAGGCTGGATCCGCCCCTGATTGCCTTGGTTTGGCTCTGTAATCATTAGTGGTCGTGGGACTAGTTTGGGCCCTACCTAAGCTGGTCGAACGTTTTGTTTGGGTCTATACCCTAGCTGCACTGATGAAGCTTGGAAGGCCGAAACGGATCCGTCTGCAGATATTGGGATTCCTTCCAGTGGATGCTTAGTTTATTTTGTCATTCTGATCGGATTTTCTCTACTGTTCCGTTTTCATTTTAAATAGTTATGCATTATGTGGCCGTTTGCTGTTTTATGGGTTTTCCCATTTGCCTTCTTAAATTTATATATTATTAAAGAACTGGCCCGTATCTAGCTTTTTGAATGGGGGTGCGTTTTGCGAGCGCAGCGAGCAAGCAGGCTGGGGGCCAGGGGGCCGCCCAGGGCCCCCGGTCGGGGTGCAGGGGCCGAAGGCCCAGGAAAAATTTGCTTTCTTACGTCCTAGTAGACTAATTTGAAGGCATTTTATCATGTTATTCTCTATATGTCCGTGAACACAGCGATAGGGCCTATCAAAAAATTACCAGTGGAGGGCATGGAGAAACAAGCAAATTGTTTCCCAAATGAAAAATACTACTGTATAAATTCGTAACCATTACGAATAAAAATTCAAAATCAATTCTGCTTTTAAATGAATAATAGCAAAGTTTGATATGAAGAGTGGATTAAAAGCGACTGTAAATGAGCTGATTCAAACAACTAGAAGCATTTGAAACAAATTAATCAACATTTTTATTCATCGACAACATATATAGAGGTATAAGCATAATTATAATGTATGTATACGCTATCTATCCATTGAACCCGTGACGGCGTATACTGTATAAAAGGATCATCATGATACGAGTAACGTTGTACGTTTTAATAGCAACATCACTTACATTTTGTTATAAGAGCACATTTTACAAGAAGAATGAGGCTGTTGAAATTGCGGAAAAATTAAGAACAAAATAAGAATACATTAAGGCTAAGTTAAAATGCCACAAGTGAGGTTTTTATTTTTTAGTAGTAGTAGAAAAACCAACAAACCTTACCAGTACCTTATTTGCAGTTGGTGTACACTTACAATACAGTACTATAATACATTTTGGTTATAATTAGTAGACGTTTTTCGATTTGGGGGGTGCGTACACACCCAACGCAGCCCCCCCCCCCTTGATACGGGCCTGAAGATTCTCTATTGAGATCCAGCGGGTCACCATTGATGCACGGTAGAGATTGCATCTTTAGATCTCCGATCTTGTTCACAAATTCACGGACTAGTGCTGTCTC
>NW_022731638.1:272879-278993 GCF_011630105.1 Anneissia japonica
TTGGGCCCTACCTAAGCTGGTCGAACGTTTGTTTGGGTCTATACCCTAGCTGCACTGATGGGCCGAGGAAGGCCGAAACGGATCCGTCTGCAGATATTGGGATTCCTTCCAGTGGATACTTAGTTTATTTTGTCATTCTGATCGGATTTTCTCTACCTGTCTCTTATACACATCTAGATGTGTATAAGAGACAGCCTCAGCGTAAGTCGTATGAATGAGAAAAACAAAAACTCAAAGATAATGCATGTCATAATGAGCAAGTGTAAAGTGTAAACAATTACCCAATAACTGTCGTGTTGGCGGTGAAATGGCATAGGCCTTGATATAGGCCATTTCAACATTGTTTTCTGATTTCTCATTCAACGACTTGCGCTGAGGAAGGAGAGAGGCGTGTCAGAAATATTCGTCTTGAATAAATTGTATGTTTCTATAATGTCAACGTGTGTAATCGTTTCATTTTCGTTTGTGTTTATACAACTTATAGAAACTGCAACTTATACTGAACTTGAAACCCGCCATAACCAGTAATCATGAGTAAAAATCGAAGATTAACACACAAGAAGCAAATCATCGAATAAGCGCAGCGGTGCTTATAATATTTTTGGAGGCTTCAATGTGTGGTCCTTAATCGAGTGAGGCGTTTAATAGAGAGCGGTGTTTATTAAAAAAATATCGTAATGATACTCTTTTCATGACCGTTCCCATGTTACTTACGGTATCCTACCTATCATATGCCCACATCATCGTAAATAAACATATTATAAATATATGCTTGTGTCTTCATTGTGTTATTCGTTCATTTGAACACTGTATACATTGTATATAAAACCCTGTTTCTCAAAGTGTTCATTACACATAGGGTATAGAATAATATCGAATAAGCGCCGCGGTGCTTAGCGAAAAAAAAATCACGTTTGTTGGTGCGGCGTAATATAAAATACAGTACCGGTACTATCAAAAAGTAGAGAAGTTTATACTATGCGAGAATGGTACTTACAATTGAATGGTAAATAAGCTTTAAAGGACGGATTAAGAAATTTTATCTAGCCCTAAACATGCGACAGATTTCAAAGAACAATTGGGTCACAGAAACTGTTCTATGCGTTATGTTACTTCCTTTTGAATATCAAACTCACCGGATAACGTCATTTCACAATGCATTCTTATTGGCCAAAGGTCTAGACTACATATCTACCATTCAATAGTGCTGAGTGGTTGTCTGAGTTTCTTCAGTCTTATTAGTACTCAGGTCTATGTAGTAAATGAATAAAGTTAATATTCACAGCGCTCCGTAAGTCATACAAATACAGTAGGCCTAAACTTCCGAGGTAAGCTTTTAAATTTACATCTTTTTTAGGATTATAGATAATAGCTAGAAGATTATATTACGAATACGTATGTATAGTATAATGTTAACCATATCGGAAAAATATATATAAAATCTTCTGGACATAGATATTTTTGTGTAAAACCGATATATTCGTCAATCATAATTCCCTATTATGCGTTTCCAATTCTTGCAGACAAATTTGGTAAAATTTAATGACCTGTTAATTTTTTACCTTTTCTGATACTATACGTGCACGGCGCAAGTAATACTGTTTTGACGTGATAGCACAAGGAATGGGATATCTCTTTATAATCCAGGCACAAAATATGCCTTCTTGTAATGGGCCTAGGCCTACTTGTCACACTGATAATTAACATTCGTAAACGATTTAGTTTCCAATCGTAGGGTCTGAATTTTAGTTTGAGGTGCATTGGCTTACGGCTATCTTCCGTGCACTGGTGTAGTTGAATAGATTGGAATGTTTGGTGTTTGTTTGAATTACTTGTCTAGGTAAGAGAGAAATTACAGAAAAAATAGGTAACTCACAGGACTGTTTTGTAACCAATGAAAAATATGTGCTTTAGAAATGATTATTATTATTAGTTAAACAATAAGTTTTTTTCTTTGCAGAAAATGAGCATGTGGGCACAAAAAGCGGTATTGGCCATGGTCATTATTATCTTTAACTCGGGGCTAACGTCGGCAATGTGCAAACCAACTTGTTCTGTGGTGAATCAGAAAGAAAGAATCGTGAAGTGTTCTGGGCGACAGCTTACGTGCATTCCCATAGTGCATCCGCAAACGCGGGAACTCGTTCTTGAGAACAATCTACTTACAAAAATTCCGAGGAATGCTTTTAGTCATTTACCTTATCTTGAAAAACTGATTCTCAACAATAATCATATCTCTACTATCGAACCGGGAGCATTTAACTATCTCCAACGTCTGGAAGCACTATACTTACGGCATAATAGATTAGAAAAAGTTTCAGTTGGTGCGTTTGCTGGCATACCAAAGCTAAAGATTCTCGACCTTGCTCACAATAGTATCAGCCATATTGAAAGTGGTGCTCTCAAACCTATGAAAGCATTGGTACATCTTTACCTCAGTGCCAATAAGCTGAAGGTCATCTCTGATGATAATCTTACTGGCTTAGGAAATGTGCAGCTCATTTCATTTCTCTCAAACAACATATCTTTAATATCCAAAAACGCATTCCTTGGCCTTGTCCGTTTACAGACCATATACCTTGGGAATAACAAACTGCAGACAGTTCCAAATATTTTACAACATGCTCGTTCATTAGTGTCAATTGGACTGGAAAACAATCCTCTAATTTGTGACTGTCAACTTGAATATTTGCGCATTTGGTTACGTGCGCGTATGACTTCTCGACGTATACTCACTACCTCACCTGTTAGATGTGCAACTCCATCTTTATTGAAAGAGGAGGACCTTCGGACTGTAACATTTAGGCTAAAGTGCATCAAGCCGAACATCACGTCTACAACAACAAGTATCCTGGCAAAAGTGCAAAATAATGTAATGATCAAATGTGAGGCAAGTGGGTCGCCAATGCCAAACATTTTATGGACTCTCCCTCCAAGAGTTAATCCAACACAAGTTGAACGTCTTTCCAATGGACATTTGTTGATTAACGCCGCCCAGATGAGTCATACAGGCGAATATATTTGCAGTGCTAAAAACATCGCCGGTGAAGCTCAAAAATACTTTAATGTGGATGTCCTCTGTGAATGTAATTCTTGTGGAAAAAGTGACCAGTCACTGCCTGACGTTGTGTACACCGATGAAATTGTAGTTGGTCAGGATGGAGACCAAAATGTTGACCTGTGTTCCACGAATTACTCAATGGTACACGTCTCTCTAGCCGGTGTATTCATTACTATCGCTATAACATTTGTTTTAACATTTCTGTTTACGGCAATCTTCCTAACATATTGGTTTAAAAAGCACAACAAACCTGTACGTAAACATAACAACCTAAACAATACGGCTAGCTACTCATCGACAGGCTCATCTTTAACGCTTGCTTCTTCTGAACGCCGAATTCTAACATTACCACAAGCAAAAAATGAGATGAGCTTTCCTGGTATTGCACGATATTACACTCCTCCAGAACGCCCAAGGATGACAGCAGATGCACAGTCAAAATACAAACACAGGAAGCTTGTGGCCTCCATTAGTGATAACACATACAGCAGTATGTATTCGTCACTGTATATAGGAAACGATGAATATGCGTTTGTACGCAATCGAGTTATTGATGATTATGATTATGATTATGATTATCGAGATCTTGAACATGTTTATGCAGGACCAAACGAAGTTGTAAAGCCCCCGGGTCTCAGTTCCCGTCCAACGTATATGAACAGAAACGACGGAGGTAGGGATGACGGTGGTGGTTGTAGTACAGGAACGAATGACTACTCCTGTTTGGAGTTGGCAGGCCTGAACCATGGCAGACCATACAAAACTCGTAATCAATTAAATAAACTCTAGCGTAGTTTTTTTTTCTTTTATTTATATTTTATTTATTTCATAATTTACATTCAACAGTTGTAGCTTCATATATTTAGATTTTTCTTTAGTTATTTCGTCAATATTACTAATGGAAAAGAAACAGCGATGACGTTAGAGTATCATATCCGTAAAACCTCGAATAGAAGTAATATTGGCTTTATCACATGAAGAAGCCCGGGTCTCTAAAAGAACTTCCGCCACCTCTTTAGTTTTCAAAAGTAATCTCAAAAAGAAGTCCATCTCTTAAAATAATCCGATAGGTTTCTATTCTAGATAGTACGAGCTCCGATAGGCTTCTATTCTAGATAGTACGGGCTTCTTTTCGAGACAGTTACTATACATTGTAATCGAATTTCAAAGAAACAGAAACAAACACTTGGTTTATAGTTTATGTAAAGTCGGGTTATTATACCATATACTATGTGACACAGACTGACGTTCTTTTATCATTATGATAGCGTGCCGTATCAATGTTATTTCATTGCAGCATGGTTAAATTACGGTACTGGACGATTATAACCAAAACGGTACAGATTACGTATGATCAACTGGATTTTTGTGCATGCATTCCGTTTGAAGAAGCCGAAAAATAGAGAAAGTGTTTTTAGGGGTTGCCTTGGTTGTAATATAAATTCATTAGAAGAAAAAAAATTGTTAACATAATTAATATATTACAAATGTATACACGTTTAATAAATTACTCCAAGTCGTGTCATTTGTTATTTTATGGCCATAAGCTATATCAAAAGATTGATAATTTATGTATTTATTTAGATGTCCAACAGATTGTCGTCGGAACGTTTGATCCTCCATGGTTTGATTATGATTATATTTTTTAAATTTTTCTTTTTTTTTTCTTGTTAAAATTCTTGTTAAAATTACACGGAATTTCTTATTTTATGGTTAAAAAGTGTCTCCAGTTCCTCTTTACCATTGTATAGTAGCAAAAATATTTACAGCATTCATTTTGGCGAAATTAATCTAAAAAACAAGCCCATCTCGGAAAGAATCCCATCTTTAAAAACAAAAGAAGGGATTCTTATCGAGGTTTTACGGTACGGTATTGTGAGAGAGGGTAGACCTGTTTTACAGGCCTATTTACCTTGAGTCAGTCATATGGAGTGTCTAAATAATAATAAATTTGTATCATAATTTTATCAATATTATTACTACTGTTGGATGTATATAAAATATAAAATACGATTATGTTTTCTGTAGTATTTTTAATTCTAATTTAAGCATATTATTTAAACTGTTTGTATGTAAATACTACATTTGAAAGATATTAAAAAAAACTATTGAGCAATTTAGAAATACGTATTAGATGATGTTTTTATAGAATATGTTATTTTTTTTTTAGAATATAAGTATACAAAACGGCAATAATTATATATTTTGTAATAAAAAAAAAGAGTTCAAGATAAACCAGGAATTAGTGTTATTTGTAAATAATGCACAATAGAAATTGTTATACATTCGTATTTATTACGAAGTGACGCAGATTAGTAAATGACATTTATTCTTTTTTAATATTACATTTTCAAATTGGAAGGAGTTCAGTCATTAACAGACCCCTAAGACAGCAAGGATGTGCGTTTCCAAACATCTGCTTTTTGCCAAAGCCTTCGCCCTGCACACAGACTACATTACCTTTCTTTCCCTCCTTCATGATGGATTCACTTCGAGAGCATTCCTATCGTCACTCTCTCAAACTGTTTGTCATCATCATCATCATCATCATCATCATCATCATCATCATCATCATCATCATCATCATCATCATCATCATCATCATCACCATCATATTTATTCATTCATCCATCCATCCATCTATTCATTCATTCATTTAATTTAATTATTTATTTAATTCATTTATTTACTCATTTATTTATTTATTCATTCATTCATTCATCATTCATTCATTCATCCATTCATGTATTTTCTTTTCACATTCTTTAGGCATGCCTTCCACAAGCCTTTGCTTTGTTGGTTATGCAGTATTAATATACCTTGATATTTTCAGTTTTAAGAAAATAAATGTTATTTTGATCTGATTTGATTTGATCACCATTATCATCAATATCATTATCACCATCATAATCACAAGTTGAGAAATGTCATTGCTGTGCATTTGGGAAACAATTTTTCGGGAGAACTCCAGACCCACCGTCCAAAATTACATCATAACATATGCCCCACCTCCCCCCCCCCCCCCCCCCCACCCCCCCCCCCCCCCCCGCCCC
>NW_022731638.1:279482-281567 GCF_011630105.1 Anneissia japonica
ATTTATTACGAAGAGACGCAGATTAGTAAATGAATTTATTCTTTTTTAATATTACATTTTAAAATTGGAAGGAGTCATTAACAGACCCCTAAGACAGCAAGGATGTGCGTTTCCAAACATCTGCTTTTTGCCAAAGCCTTCGCCCTGCACACAGACTAAATTACCTTTCTTCCCCTCCTTCATGATGGATTCACTTCGAGAGCATTCCTATCGTCACTCTCCAACTGTTTGTCATCATCATCATCATCACCATCATATTCATTCATTCATCCATCCATCTATTCATTCATTCATTTAATTTAATTATTTATTTAATTCATTTATTTACTCATTTATTTATTTATTTATTCATTCATCATTCATTCATTCATTCATTCATCCATTCATGTATTTTCTTGTCACATTCTTTAGGCATGCCTTCAACAAGCCTTTGCTTTGTTGGTTATGCAGTATTAATATACTGTACCTTGATATTTTCAGTTTTGAGAAAATAAATACTTTGATCTAATTTGATTTGATCACCATTATCATCATCATTATCATCATTATCACCATCATAATGACAAGCTGAGAAATGTCATTGCTGTGCATTTGGGAAACAATTTTTCGGGAGAACTCCGGACCCACCGTCCAAAATTACATCATAACATATGCCCCACCTCCCCCACCTTTCACAAAAAAGGTAGATTTTCACCCTGATTTTTCTTGGTGAATCATGTGTGAGCCCGTTTAACAATAAATGAAACAATAACACTAGGCCTAGTGAATGATTTTGAAATACTGCATTTTAAATTCTGAATGGCCGGTCGATCTTGCAACATACATGTAAAAAAGACCAGAAACAAGGAACACATTCGATGCTCTGAAAGGGTCTACACCTGTCAGTAATTGTTAACTAAATGTTAAACTTAATTGGGATAAGGGAGGGTGGGAATTATCAGCACACAACTTTCAACTAGACATATAACTTCAAAATATACTCAGAAAACTCCTGGCAAAACCTGATGGGATAAAAGACAGAAAGAAGGAATACTGACTAGGTGTGGTGTACAAAAATAAGACCATAACTCAAGTTTGGAGGAATTAAACATTCTCCTTGATAAAGTCCCTACGAATCGCTAGAAACAGATGGTATCTCAACAGCCGGTCGATGCATGCTGTAGCAAATTCGCATCAGAATTGTAGAACACAAAACAGTGACCGGAAGACCAGTATTATTCATCTTTACCACTAACTATTAAAAAAAGATATAAGCCTATCTAAATTCCAAAACTGTAACACATTGCATTAATTCCACATGCCAGCAAATTTTTCCTGAACATAACATGCTGGAAAAAAAATCAGGGAATGAAGCTGGCTCTTAAAAAGAAAGAGGGGTACATTGAACTAGATATCTATCTTAAATATGAAACAATATCAGTATATCGGTATCTTCCAAATGAATTTTGCTTAGTCAGCCACCAAGTAATCAAGATCAAGATCAGTTCTCGATATATGGTTTCCCAGACACATTGTGGCACCCATCCGGTCTATATACAACATTCATAGTACACGGTGTCTTTACAGAGAATGGTCCAAATAGCAGTTCGACTGGACTGTAATCTACATCAACTGATTTTTTAAATGCTTACTCTGACAAAGAAGCTAGCCTTGAAAGAGCGGACATCACCATCGTATGACACCCGATGATCTGAGAATGAAATAACATCCAGCTACTCCTGTACTGGACATTACTAGAAATAACCATACATATCACCTTCAAATGTACGTCAAAATCTACTCTTTGTGTTCCTCACTTGCTGGTCTTCCTTTCTTTCTTTTCTATGAACTTATCAGAAAATCCATTTATTCCTTCATTTTGCGCGTTAATGTTTCTAAAAACAAACTGGTAACTTGTGTAGTCAACACATACTGAATGTATCCGAATTAGGTAACAAAATGAATGATCTTTTACATTAATGCAAGTTTAAGCAATTTAATGATTTTAAAATCGCCTATTTTTCAATTTGAAGTTATTCTAATTACAATTGTCATTCCAATCTATATACATGTTTGCTTGATATGGACCACTTGAGTCTGAAATTA
>NW_022731638.1:281582-296821 GCF_011630105.1 Anneissia japonica
ATATATTAAAAAAGGTTGTCTATAAATACAGGTCAGTACTTTTTATTAGATTAACTGACAATAGATGTCGTTCACACTACACTGCGAATATCAGTAATCAACGCAAAACGGTGAAGCTTGGAGTAAATTAAAATATTCATTTTCCCATGCAAAGGAAAAACAGTTTTATTCGTCGACCGTTAAGCTTTACTTTATCTATTGTTTCAGAGAGGACCTTTCTTGCTTAACTCCTCTATTGGTGTGAGTGTCTCTGTATGTTTGGCTCCTTTCGTCATCACTTACAACAGGCAAAAGGTCGCATTAATTTTGCCAAAAAGTTCAAATTTTCTTTTTATCTGTAACTTACGTTTCAATTATAGCTTTTGCTTATTACTTCAGTATCGTAATAAAAGACCCAGTCATGACAATTAATAAAATATCCCAACATGAATATCTTCAGCAAAAAACAAAAACAAAAAACCTAAATAATGATCTACAGGCAGATTGATATTGTTCATCTCCAACTTGTAAATTAGTACCGGTAGACGAAAGTCAGATATGACACAAGATCTTCACAGCATTGCACGGTAGGCTCAAAACGCCATCAAACCTTATTCTGCATTGTAAAATACTAAACATATCGAAACTGTTACAGGAATGTTGATGATTCATAAAAAATCACATGTTAGATAAGCCTATAACTGTTCAAAGATATTGGTATACACATGGCCATGACGTAGTTTTCGATTTTATTGTGTACTGTATATGGAAGATTTATAAATAACATTTAACTTCAAATTTTTTAACATATTTTCAAATTTGAATTTTTTGAAATTCTTAAACTTACTTTGAAACACACCACTCGTTACAAAAACAACTTTAAAACAATTTAGTACTGTATAGGTTCAAATTTATTTTTTATTGATCAAATGACACATAATGACCAGTTTTAATGGTTTTGTCTGAACACGATACGTATGGTAAAAACTGCGTGACATATAAATATGAACACCACTAAACTATAGGCCTACCTATTGCTATTTTTCATGTACAATCATTTTTAAAAAATCCATTTTTTTACTGTATTCATCAATTGAGTTTTGACTATGAATGTTAATGCCACTACTTGATACATCCATATTTCACTAAAATATATCTATATATATATTATAACACTCTATTAGCACCATAAAAAAAAACATTAGGCCTAGTCATGTTTATTCCCCCACCTCCCCACTTTGGAATACTCAAAAACTAACGTGAACCTAGCACCAATCATCTTCATCAATACGCCTAAATTACTTTAGCTAGCAACCACAACTAAAACAATGGCAACTACAATGTTCACCAAACATAATAATATTAGTACAGTAATTATTATTAATGTTATCATTATTATTAGTATTATTATTACTATTTTGAAGAGTTTGCTAGCCGAATTCCTCTGAGACAACCATCTCCCATTAAGATCAACATTTCCCATATTGAAGCCATTTTTGGTTTCTTTTGTTTCAAGTACATAAATTCGAATCAACCGCCGACTACTTTTTCCCCCTATGTAATGAGATAGATGTTGGTGAATGTCTAAACATTTTATACGTCAAACATACTAAAAATCTGCCAAACCTGAACATTGGAAACTAGTTGTAATATTTTTCTTTAAACTGTGGAGTGGTACGGCCTGTTAGCATTTATTATTTTGGTTTATTCTACACTTTTCATAGACAAAATTTGTTTTAATTGTATCAAATATAAATCTCATAGAAATACCAATGGTATCGTATGACAATGAACTCACAAAGGAGGGTGAACTTGAGTGATTCAGGCCAAATCTCAATACGTGTAACTTATTTAAATCTATTCAAGCTTTACCTCAGATATCTTGCAGAGAGGCGGGATGCTGGTCAATTTTGGCAAGTTAAATAGCTTTGAAATTCAATTTCCAAATGAACTTGTTACAGATCAATAAAAAAATAGCAAATTAAAGACTTCTAATTAAGAACAAAAACTGAAAATATCAAAAATAAATAGATTAAATTTGGCGAGCGTATAAATACAAAGAATAACAGGTACGTACCATGGTCAGAAAATGGCTCAACGGCAAACATTGTTAATTTTATTTTTACACTACAAATTCTAAGAGCTAAACATACGATAATTATAATGATCATAAACATTTTTGGTGTTTTTGGTAATGATCTAACAAAATTCGCGCATAAAGAATAGCGCATGTCTATAGGTGACAAATCTTTTATTAACCATGGATATGTGTTATGCTAATTCACAAAGATTAAGAACTGTATTATAATCTTTAAAAATAAAAAAAAAACTTGTTATCTTGATGAAACTAAAAGTTTGCACAATAAATCCTGTTGATATATATGAGTAATCAATTGTAAATTTAAAAAGAAATATGACACAGCATTTGACTTTGCAGTTGATGTAAAACATATGTGTATACTATGAAGTTATAGCGAGTTTCGTTTGCTGATGGTATTGAATCAATGTATGAACTGGAACCCGACAAACTCAATAAGTGGACATTAGATTATCCATGAAACATTCATCTAATATTTCAGACTGATTACACTATATAACATTTAAGTTCTTGCTATTATATTATTACATTTTTATTTAAATTTCGAATTGGGCATCTTAGATTATCCATCAGATAAGTTTGATCAAATGAAACTTTCATCTAATATTTCAGACTGATGACACTATATAACATTTTAGTTTTTGGTATTATTGTTATAGTATTTTTATTTAAATTTTGAATTCATTCATGAATTTTTCAAAGTCTGATCTCTAAATAGATAAATCAATCGCAGAATTGGAAATGAGCAAATAATCTTGTGAAAAAAGCAAAATAGTTTGGTTTAGAAGTGAACCAAGTCAGAGGAAATGAGATATTACCAATGTGAATAAAAGTGAGAAATAGATAAAGATTTATTACGGAAAAACCCAGCTTTAATAGGATTTAATATAATTATTATTTGATAGAGAGGTAACCTAAAAGTAAAAGTTTGGTAAGTTCAGGTTATTTTGAGGTCATCGAAAAGGAAATTTTTAAAGTAAAACATCTAAAGCATTATTAAAGTGCATGTGTTTCCACCTACAACTGGCAGGTCTTCCATATGCATCCTTCCTGTTCCTATCTCTTACTGATTGACCAATTATCCAATTTCCTGGCATACAGCTATAAACAATAGCTTCCTGAATCTGTAACAATAATGTAGCCTTTGATTTCCTAAGACCTAATTGTTAACAACTTAGGCAGGAACATATAATATACTAATGTAAATTTAATATACTATGGTAAACTGTATCAAACATGTTATATTTTCATTGCGGATTTTTTGGGCTCAGTACGGACTCTAAACGTATGCATTTTCTTTTAGTTTTAAGGCGTATGCATACTGTCACTGTCTACTTTTTTGTATCCAACTCTTTACAATAAAAGCAAACTACATCTATATATTATCTTGAAGATATAGTTTGCCTCTAAAACACCCAAGATCTTCCATCACTATCGGTGTTTAAGAAACGATAAGATTTTACCAGTGGCGTATCTTGAAGTCTTGAAATGGGGGAGGGGGGTGCTGATGGGTAGCCGGAAGGTAAAGTGGGAGGAGCTCAATGATCAGTTGATGGGCGCTAATTCGCAAAATAAGGTGATTTTAGGTGATTTTTAACTACTTGACCGTGATTTTTGGGGGAAGGGCGACTGGGGGGGGGGGAACACCCCCGCGCCCACCCCCTGTAGATACGCCACTGGATTTTACAGTTCACCTACCAAATTGAATTAGACCAAACACCAGTATCACTTGATCAGAAAATAAGAATTATGATGCATACTAGCCATGCATTAAACTGCTGGAAAGTTATAATGTTAAGTGTTTTTTTTTCTTTCTCTTAAGCCTACTTCTTGATCTTACAATGTTTATTTATTTACATTTCAAGATGGCTAACCACATAGAGACTTTTTTGGTAATTTGCATAGTGCATAAAAATAAAAGAACAAAATATCGCCAAGATAATGTACAGATGACAAATAAAACATCTGTAGGAAGTGGAACTGTTTTTGGACATATGTTATTGATTTAAACTGTACACTTGAACAATATGAATTCCAAGTGGTTGGAAGTACGATGGACCACTTTATGTCTATAACAATTGCAATTCTTGTTTATGGATCCACAAATGAGACCATGATGTAGCGAATTCCTTTGGTTGTCAGAAGTCCTTCATGGTAGTGCGTTAAGCGCCCAGGGTGTATAAGTGTTTGACCAATTCCAGAGTCTGTCACGCTGCAATTGTACCTCAGAAAACGACAGCCACCACCCTAAAAGAAGTAACAAATATGATTTCGTAATAAATCAAAGTTTGTAAAGAAACACAATTGGCTGAATCCTGCCCTCATCCATTTGAAATAGATCTAGGGAAAAACACAAAAAACATTCATTACAACATCGAGTAGGGCCTACACCCAAAAAGGTCACATTTTATAATTAAACACATATTAAACTTAATAGGTTTTAATTTTACTACAAAACATAAACCATTATTACTGATTCAACAGCCAACTTGCATGTCTAGAGTACACAACTGTACTATGTACATGTTTGTTAATTGATGGGGAAATATGTTATTAAATCAACTGAAGGCTAATAATTCAGTTTTTTTAGCAGTAGTAGTAAAACACCTGTAGCAGCAGAGCACCAACAGCAACAAAAACAGAAAAAAATAACAGCAACAGCAACAAAAGCAGGAGCATACGGAAACAGCAGCAAGAGCTTCATGAGCAGCAATGTAAAGGCCAACTCAGACAGCGTCGTACGACGCAGCCTGACGTGATTTGTTGTCGCGTCGGGTCTGTGTGAGTTAAACGCAGACGCGATGGTGTGCGTCGGGGGCAGTCGCGTCGTAGAATATTAAACATGTTAAATATTCCTCACGACAGCTTAAGACTGTCCCCGACGATACATCGGGTCGGGCTGCGTCGGCCGACGCTGTCTGAGTTGGCCTTAACAGTAGCAGCAACAGTATACTGCAGTAGCAGCAAGAGTAACACCAGCAACAACAGTACACTACAGCAGCTGTAGAGTAACAACAGCAGCAGTAGCAGAAACAACAGTAAGGACTTTTCGATTTGAGTGGACGTGGACGGCTTTCCGCGTGAGTGGAAAATCCGAGCAGTCGACTGGTACTTGTCCACTGGTTATCTGAACGTTTCGATTTAAATGAACGTCCATGTTGACACGTCAGTGAACTTATGACCTTGTGATCTGGGGTTTTCCCGTGTTCACGCGCGCTATTCGAATACACTGGCCGTGGTATCTTACTCAACACTCAGGTACTGTAGTCTACGCAGCTCAACATGGCAAATCTTCATCGGCTTCGCGAATCCCTTTGGTATATCCATGGGGTATTCAGGGCAGGGAGTTGTAAAAACATAAATCTCCCTGTTGAGGGTGCACCTCTCCTTCTTTGTTCAATATAGGATTCTTTTTTTTTTTAACAGATCACTGAAAATTATTTTCTTTTTCCTGGATACGCCCGGCCTGACTGAAGGCTGGCGGCCTCGCCAGCTAGCCTAGGCTTAGGTTCCCTTGGCCTACATTAGCTAAAATAGGCTAATTAATTAATTACCTAATTATCCACTGAATTTGATCCAAAATAATGGATAATTCTATAGTTTGCAAATAGGACATAACTTAACCGAAATGCTTTTTACTTACATCCCCAGTAGAAGATAATTTTGCCAAATTAAGAAGCACCGCGACATCGTCCTCCATCATGAATCAAAAGTTTGTTGTGATATACTTGTTATCTCAGTCAGAGAGCGAACGTCAAAACGCTGCAGAACACGTTCTCAAATTTGGCAGTCATCGCATTAGTTGACTTGACGCATGCGCAAGTCATCAAAACTACGTCATAGGTTATCAGTCGACATAGTGGACGTGCAAATCGAAAACTTCTTATTAGCAGCAGTATGCTGCAGCAGCAGCAAAGTAACAGCAACAGCAGTAGCAGAAAGAGAAAGCAGCAACAGCAACAGTTTAAAGCAACAGCAACAACATCAGTATACTGCAGAAGCAAGAGTAAAAGCAATAGCAACTATACCTGTTGACTACAAATAAAAACCTTTTAGATTTCAGTCGACATGTAGCGCGCGCTAGGCAACCTTATTAAGCAGCTGTGTCATGGCGAACATTCATCGACTTCGCGAAATTGTTGTCTTTGCATACCTACATGATTGTGTCTTGGACGATGAGGAATTCATGTTTTTATACAATACAAATAAACCCAAAAATGCCGAATTCAGGTACCGAGGTTATCAGAAATTTGATCTAGACAAGTACAACAATGATGTGAATGTAATGCATAGGCCTACTTCAGGGCGCATCCGGTGCGTCAACTGCGATGATGCAGATTGTTAACAGGCCTCCCCGGCCAGCTGCGCTCGCTGCGGTGCAAGTTTTCATTTCATGCACACTGGCGTAAGCACGCTCATGAACCTCCACAGCCTTTTTTGTGTTAACGAAGGCAGTAGAAATTACATAACTGCCTGTGCATTAAAAAGCAAATAATACAAATTAATTCAACACAAGTTAGAAACTTCCCCCAGACTCTGTCTCTGCCTCAGTTGGACGAACCAGTGAAGGCAGCGTTGCCACTATATTTTCATCTTCCATCTTTAAACTTCACAAGCGAGCACGGCGTCCTAGATTTCGGACGACGGGAAAAACGAGGTGAACACGTTCTCGATTTTGGTAGTGGACGAGGGAGACAACGTAACGCATGCGCAGTGCTTTAAAATGACCTCATCACGTAGCAGTCCACTATGTCGACGTGCAAATCTAAAAGTCCCTAATGTTTCAGTTCACAACAATATCGTTGTCAATACAGCATCAGCAAAAGTTTGTGTTATCAATAGTTACCACTAAGGTAGTAGTAGAGGCTTTTTTTAAATATTATATTTATACAGATTACAGCTGTCAAAACACATCCTGCTTGTCGGTACATGTGTTTCTGATTGATTGTTTATAAAGAAAGTTAGACTAGGACAAGATATGCTGAAACCTGCCTTATTGTCTGTGTACAAATGCCCCCTTTAGCAATACGAAGATCAACAATTTGTGGATGCAACTTTAGTGTATTCATTAATTGATCATGATTATATGCTGAATGTCCACAGGCAAAATGACAACCAAAGCACTTGGGAATTTTGATAATTTTACCATATAGTATCATATCAATTATTAGTTATTTAAATGATACAGGTTTTTTTTTTCTTAAAGGTCTTTTCTATGGATTGGTTAGCAGGCAAGTTACAGTTGAATCATCACTATTCTAGTGATATTAGTTACAGAGTATAAAATGTTTCAAAATAAGCAATTAGTATGGTTGAGTATAATACACTAGTCGAAAATATTATACAAAGGTTAGATTAATGCATGGACAATTTCATAAGGGCTTGCAAGGCCCGAAGGGAAGTTTTGAATGCATTAACCTTAAGGCTAAATTTTGGTTTATAAAGTCAATCACCGCCTTTTAATGTTAGTATTGTAATCACCAGTTGTGCACGTAGAGTTGTGCATATTCTGATATTTTGATGCAGTAGCCACTGACAACACTCACTTGAAATGGTAGAGCACTGTACAGTAGTTGTACATACAATGAATAAACAATTGTGTTTGAAGAACTTTTCGCAAGTTTATTACTGAATAATGTACTGGATATATATTTGTATACAAAGAATATCATAACCTTTTTGGAAAATAAACATGTTTTTTGGTCGGTAAAATCGTATAATTTTATTTAGGGCTCATCCTACTTAAGAGAAAGCCTACATCGAAATTCATTTCCTGAGACCTTAAATGCCATTTCCAACAGTGATAAATGTCAAAGAAATAGCATTAAGAAAACTAACAAGAAAATTATTGAAATTGTATTCACCTACCACTGCACCAGTACTGTATAATAAAAAAAATCCAACTTTGGAAAATTACATTAATACGTTTGGCAACCACTATATATAATCTAATTTGCATAATGTTTATGAATCATAATTATTGTTATTAAATAATAAACAAATGATAGCTGAAATGAAATACGACAGCAATTTATAATTTGTGTAAACTGTTGTTGGAAATGTTAAACCTTTATGTTACATGTTTTAACAAGAAGAAACAAAAGTGAGAATGTATTTGATACTTAATTATGCAGGCTTGGACTTAAGATGATTTATATCAATTTCTAACAAGCTAAGATATTTTCATAATCCTGACAAAACTTAATCCCAAGTTACTCCTGAAAAAGAAGTGAAACTATATTAAAGTAGCTGCTAATATATGGAAAGACAAAACAGGAATTGGTAAATAATGTATGTCTATCTTAATCTATCTCTTTCTAAATACTGGATTTTAGCATGTCAAATTATCAGAGCCTTTTAATACAAATCAAATCTAGAATATGGTTTTGCCTTGGTGGTCTTAAAATTTATTAAAATTTCCCTGTCCTGAATACAAGCCTTCTATAGTGATAAACATCACATAAACTTTACTTAAGTATAGAGCCTTCAGCCACGGGTGGCACCAGGGGAGGGGGGTCGCATGGCCAGTGCCACCCTTCAGAAAAGCTACTCTCCCCCCACTCCCCGGTTGGGAAGAAAACCACAGTTTGTTTGTGAGAAAAAAAAAAAATTTTTTTTCTACATACTGGTAGACTCTAAAATAAGGCTACGTAGAATAGAAAGGTCCTTGGGTGGATTGCTGTGTGAGCAGTCTTTAGACGGTCTTAACACTTAGCCAGCTATAATAGTGACAGCACTCCTTGTCTATGATTATAGACCACTGCTGTACTGCGGTCTAACCAGTCTTAAGTTTTAAAGCCTACTCAGAGGAGGCTCAAATCGGTCTTAAATCATTTTCATCATGGCGTTAGAGGTAGAATATTCCACCAGCATCTCAGCGTCTGTAAAAAGCGGTCTATGTTTACTTACGTTCATTTTGGTACATGTGCATGTGTCGAGCAAGCCTGACGTATATGTAAAAGCGCCCTCAATTTTATGTTACCAGGGAGTGCTTCTTTGTGTTTCAATACTCAAAGCGGTCTAAGTGAAGGACATTTTATAGCAATGGTCTTAGCCGAGTGGCTTTAGTAAGACCGTCTAAGTGATAAAGCCGGCATTATTCGAGGAGTTAAGACTACCAGTTAAGACCGTTTAATAGCAATCTGCCCTTGGGTTCAATTGCCACCAGTGTTGCAAGGTTTTCCTCATGACCAAAATAAACACCATACACTGAGCCTCACATTGAGATTTAGTGTACAGCATCATGTGTGCGTATGTTTGTCTTGTTATAGGGATTGTCAACTACTCATAGGACAGTGGATTGGATTGGATTTATTCGGTGTAAACACCAAGGATAGCCCACAAAAGTCTAGAAGAAGACTTATTTCCAGTGGGGTCCTTCTGCTGGTGATTGGGCAGTACACCGGGAGACAATCCCCTACTCTTTTCCGAAGAGTGTACTGCGTTCTTTAACATGCACATGGGCCATAATGCACAGGGGACCAACGGCTTAATCATCTCATCTGAAAGACGGTGCGCTATTGTAACTTGTATTTCAGCCCTCTAGCTGAAACACAAGGAGAGGCAGTGATGGGAATTGAACCGGGGACCTAGATATCTCCACGGTTCAGCGCACATACAGCGGCTACCACTAGATTAGCCGAATGAGCTAGCTGCTCTCTCAAACTTGGCAATTGTTGGAGGGTGTGTGTGTGTATGGGTGTATGTGTGTGTGTACAAGCCTATATAAATAAAAAAGTAAAGATAAACATCAACATCATCATCAGTAACAACATCATCGCCATTATTAACAACAATACTAAAAACATCATCACATTAAAAAAAAAAAAAACATCATCAATGCTGTTGCCACAGATGTCATTGTCATGACATAATTATAAATAATTTTAATCTTTTGCCGCTCCGAAATTATGGAACTCTCTTCCACTTAAACTTTGACCAACCTCTGATACCGGTGTATTCAAGAACCTCTCTTTAACCAATAATTCTTAATTATTATCTTAAGCACCAATGACAAATTATATTTTTTTATCAGACGCTATACATATTCTCAAATTAATAATTTATTATTATTACCTCCGCCAACGAAGTTGACAGGAGGTTATGTGTTTGCCCGTTTGTTCATTTGTCTGTCGGCATATTTGTTAGGGCCTACAGCCCATAGTTTTTTTTTTCAGAAATTCGTCAAACCTCACCACAATTAAATTTTGAAGGGTCGGGTCAAAGATCAAGGTCACAATCAACAAAAAACTGTTTTATTTATTTGTTTACAGCCCATAGTTTTAATCACAAACTTGTCAAACTTGGTCACAATGTTCCACGATCAAAGATCTCAAAGTATTTGAATGTTGAATGGTAAGGGTCAACAGAGGTCAAGGTCACAATCAACAAAAAACAATTTTTTGAATCAGTTTTTATCAGAAATTTGTCAAACTTGATCACAATGTTCCTTTACCAAAAATCTGGAAGTGATTAAGTTTTGAAGGGTCAGGGTCAAAGGTCAAGGACACAATGATCAAAAAACTACTTAAGTTAAGTACAGTATAACTGTCTGCCGTGTGTGTGGGCTTGCCGGTAAAGAGTAAACAAACATATGACCATATTTTTTTTTTTATGGGGAACAATATGCAGGAGAAATTTATACTGAGGAGAATTATGATGTGGGTGGAGATATTATTATTTTCTTGTTATTATCATTATTGTTATTATTATTATTGTTATTATTATTGTTTAATTATTATCATTATTGTCATTATTGTTATTATTGTTATTATTATTATTATTATTACTATTCAGTTCATTAATTTCAAATTTACTGCATGCGTATATGTGGATTAAATTAGTATTACAATCTAGATCCCACATTTAGAACCCTTAACTAGGAAAAGTTATAGAAATGCAGCAGCAGCGGTTTTAACGAGGTCAACAAGATAGCTAATCAGATAGCTTTATTATCAATGACAGCAGAACCCATTCTGAAAGTCTTAAGAACTCAGAATTATTCAATTAGCACAGTAATGTCCATAAAACTACATAAGGAAAGTGCAATCTGGTGTGTCAGCCTCTGGTCAAATTCGTTGTAAGATTTAAAAGCTAAGTAAGTTAAAAGCCCTAGTAAATCCATTTTTATAAACTTAATCATTTATTTCAACAATATTTTGTAAGGGTGTGTCCATCCAGCCTCAGCCTATCAATTGGGATCCTCAGTACCCAAACTATAAAAATTTAAAATTAAACTACTGTAGACATTTAAAATTAACAAATTAATTAAATTAAAAAAGAGAATACCACAAAAATATCCACTCACCAGTGGCTGTAGTTGAGACGTGCAAATTTTCAACATAGATACCTCTACATTCCTGGAAATTGCACTTTCAGTCTCAAGAATAATTTTTGAAAGCAGTGTTTTCAACAGAATAACATGCCCCAAGCCTGCTGGTGCCTCAAACGGCTAGACATAGCATCATATTAAACAGCACCCCATTTAATCCATCATTCCCATTAGTCTACCCCTCCTCATGCCAATACCCTACACCACTAGATACATGGAGCTACACTCAGAAAAAGCCACTCTTTTAAAAACAAATAGTGGAGGGGTGCCTAGGCCTAGGTTGTGTTTCTCTAAACAGAAGAAATTTTTCTAAAAAACGGCCGGAAAATGATTTATTTTTAGTAATGTTTTTTCGCGGGCTGGATCTAAATCTTTAGCTGTGAACTTTTTCAGGTGTCACAAAACATGCAGGTCTTCCTAATGAAAGACTTCTCCAATTAAAGACTACTTTTCTGTGGTCTAAATTAAGAAATGTCTTTTATTTTTATTATTTTAATTATAGATCAAGCTACAGTACTATAAGACCTTGCAAACCCCAGTCCCAAAAGTGGTATTTAATTGGAAGGAGACCTGTATTTGTAATTGTGAATAGATTCATAATTCATATTGTACCAATTAATATGAATTACATTAGAGAAAGCAAAAGAAGCACATATGTTTACAACTAAACATTAATACAGTAAAGTTAAAATAAAATGCAGCAGTGAGATCCATGGAGGAGTTGCCGACAAACCTTCTATAAAATACCATGGAAAATGCAGAATAATATTTAATAGATGAGTGAATGAATGAATTATATAATAGTAAATTACAATAAAAAACAAAACATAAAATGCTGTTTTATTGATTGTTTAGTTATAAAATAATAAAGTACTAACTAATAATTATTTCACTGTTGAGAAATATCAAAGCAATGTTATTCAACAATTAGGACATTGAGTAAGGGACTACACAGACTGTCTGCATATATAAAAGTTCTTTAAAAGAATTGTTATTATTGAATTTAATGTACAATATTGAAAAATGTTTTGATTAGCAAGGTTATGCACTTGAATGGCAGAGAGAATTCTTGTATTTCAAAGTTACAAGAATGTAAGGTACAAATATAACAATATTGCAACCATATTGTTTAACAAATTTTATTTATACACCTTTCCAGAAATTGGGTATATATTAAGAACATGAAATATATAAACATACCTCATAATCAATGCCACGACGATTAAGAGCAACGTTCAAGGTAAAAGTCGAAGAGTCATGGTGAGGTCGCAGAAATGGTTGCTCATCTGGTTTGTAGCGCACAACAAAATTCATAACAGCAAAAGCCTAAAACAAGATGTGATGTAAATGAATAAAGAATGTTAAACCTCCTGTTGTTACACCTAAGCGCAAAAGTAAACTGAACACTGAATAGCTCATTCACAGTATCTAGGTAGCCTGATATTGTCATGCAAAACTGAGGAAGAGAAGCAGAGCCTTTTTTTAGTCTGATGTTAGTTCCGAAGTAAAAGAGATTTTATATCTTCCAATGATGTACAGATCAAAACATAACAAGTTTTGCAAATTTAAAGTCTTTACATTAAGATAGTAATATCCAAGTGTTTAAATCTACAAAACATCAATTTTTGCAAATTTAAAAACTTTTACAAAAACAACCATATTATCGTGTTTAAAATTTCAAATGTAGTATATTAAGTATAGAGTACAACAGCAGTGTCGTCACAACACCAGGTGGCACACTTTGTTGTCAACCAGACGTTGGTTACCATTCATTACGCCTGAATGACTTCATAATCTTAATGGTTTAGTATAGGCTTTCTTGAATAGGTATTTTAAAACCTAATAATTTACCATAAAAATGTACTAAAAACATGAAAGCTTGCATTATATTAGTTGTCGAACACACATTTAAACAACAATTAAAATTTACAAAGCAAAATTAAGATACAACATCTTAATAATTACGTTAGAAATTGGGATCAATGGTTTGTCAGTGCAGAAAATGGTGTCCAGTTGAAGGCATTTTGTGTCGCCGATAGCAACATCGAATGAACTCTATAAAATTCTAAGCTCGGATGAGGAGCTTTATATTGTATCTGAGTGCATTAATAACCAAAGGTCATGTGTTTGAAGCGCGTCTTGGTATTCAATTTTAAGACGTTTTAATTTAGTACAAATGAAAATTCTAATTATTTAAACGAGAGCATCAATGATGCAATAGCCCACTTGACAATAGCTGGAAATGTTTAAGTGCTGTCGGTGGGTGGAGGTTGTGTGGAGTGTTGTTATGTGTATTGAGCATAAAGAAAAACATTTAAAGTTAGAGTTAGTTGTATGCATCATCATAGACCTTTTTTGTTATGTTCACTTAATAGTTAGGAAAGGTGACAGCAGTGTCGTCACAACACCAGGTGGCACACTTTGTTGTCAACCAGACGTTGGTTACCATTCATTACGCCTGAATGACTTCATAATCTTAATGGTTTAGTATAGGCTTTCTTGAATAGGTATTTTAAAACCTAATAATTTACCATAAAAATGTACTAAAAACATGAAAGCTCGCATTATATTAGTTGTCGAACACACATTTAAACAACAATTAAAATTTACAAAGCAAAATTAAGATACAACATCTTAATAATTACGTTAGAAATTGGGATCAATGGTTTGTCAGTGCAGAAAATGGTGTCCAGTTGAAGGCATTTTGTGTCGCCGATAGCAACATTGAATGAACTCTATAAAATTCTAAGCTCGGATGAGGAGCTTTATATTGTATCTGAGTACATTGATTAATAGATCTTTCTTGGCCACTGATTAACAGATCCTTTTTTTTTAGTTTTTTCCTGCAGGTACAGTAGATTGCATAGTGATTAGTTTATAACTAGCAATGGGCTCAACTTGCCTGCAAAAAAAAAATCCCTCTTATTTTAGCTCCTTTTTTGGTCACTGATTTTTTTTTTCTGCAGGTAGGTTGGATAGTGATTAGCTTAGAACTTGCAATCTGCGGAACCAACCGGCAGAGAAATAAACTTGCTTCGGCACATGTACTTGACAGAAGTCACAGCCGATGCGACTGTACATTACTGGCATTACCACAAAATAGTTACCAACTTTAGAGATTTGAAATGCGTGACTATACCAGTTGAATGTGGAGGAAGGCCGCAAGGGTCCCAGTGGTCCAGTCACATACGGTAATCAACAGTTGGTTGTGACAATGAACGCGCAAGATCACACGCGACTACTAAATTCAAATAAGTGTGTGGTTGGCTTTGTTGTTTTGGTAGGAAAAGAGAAATTTTCTTGGTGAATTGATTCTCGAACGAGATAATCAAAAGCTCTCTAATGACTCAAGCTACTGCATGACTGTTCTTATATTTTTAATAAAACCAAGTTCTTCTATTTTTAAATAAACTTTCCCCTAAATTCCTGATAATTCTTTATCACGCATTGACATGTGCTAAATGCGGGACAAATTTATGATCGCGCACGCATGTGTTTCTGCAAAATGCGTGTTTCATCCAAAATCACTTTGAAATGCGAGACCGTCCCGCACAATGCGGTTGGTAACTATGCCACAAATAGGACACATAAGCACGGATAACGCGGTCGGCTAACGATGTGTTCTAAAGAACCAAAGATCATGTGTTTGAAGCGCGTCTTGGTATTCAATTTTAAGACGTTTTAATTTAGTACAAATGAACATTCTAATTATTTAAACGAGAGCATCAATGATGCAATAGCCCACTTGACAATAGCTGGCAATGTTTAAGTGCTGTCGGTGGGTGGAGGTTGTGTGGAGTGTTGTTATGTGTATTGAGCATAAAGAAAAAC
>NW_022731638.1:296840-299455 GCF_011630105.1 Anneissia japonica
CATTTAAAGTTAGAGTTAGTTGTATGCATCATCATAGACCTTTTTTGTTATGTTCACTTAACAGTTAGGAAAGGTGTGATGTCGTGTACAGTGATATTAAAGGAAATATGGTTGTTGTATAAAGGTTTGTTGTGTACGTAACTTTTTGAAATATTTTGTACTGTAATTATGAAGATATTTATGTAGAAGTTTATGATATAAGTACACAGTTTGGTGAGTGAATGGAATTTGTTGCATAGAAGTATTTCATTGTGAAGAAATATATTTTTCCATATATATATACATATACATATATACACATGTATATTTATACATTTTATATTTTATACATATATTTATATACATTACTAGATTAAATAATATACTAGTACATTACTGAATTATATTATAGGCAATGTTTTAATAATTTAATTTCAAATAAATGGAGGAGGTACATGGAACACGCTGTGAAAATCTAAACAAAATATCTCATTACTGGGCTATCCATTGACTGGTTATACCATCATTGGAATGGAATGTAATTCATTTAACACTCCGCCCCCATTAAATACGACTGTCGGCCTACATTTTATGTAATTAACATCTGATCTAATATATTACGTACCTAGGCCTAATGTGGTTGGCTACTGATAGCTAAGTGTAGAGTACGAAAAGCTACAAAATTCATAAATGTAAAGGAAAATCATCCAAGAGCAATGCTGAAAAGCTACCGTCTCAATAGAACAAAAATTCCATGTTGGACCTTGCTATCATGTATCTAACGGCAACGTCCTCGTCATCAACCACAGCACAGTGCGGCAACACGAAATGTGCTGTACATACATTCATCGCTACTGACTGATTTGAATGTGTGGTTTAATACACATAAAAGCAACTTGTAGCCTACATTTATTTCCTGTAGTATCTGATCTAGACTAGGGCCTATGCCTACATACACGTACGTACCCAGCCAGCCTATTCGTCTTCGTCAGGCCAGCCTGCATTACAGTACATTGACATGAAATGTGCTGCACACATACACTCATCGCTACTAAAACTAATTTGAATATTATGTGGTTTAATACACATAAAAGCAACTTGTAGCCTACATTTCCTGTTATCTGATCTCTTACACACACATACTACCCAGCCAGCCTATAGGCCTAGTTCGTCTTCCTCTAGCTCTAGGCCAGCCTGCATTACAGTAGTGTACATTGTTTATCTCTCAGGGGAGAGACCACCCACCCTTGCAAGCACCACAAAACGGCTCATTCTTCGCTGCCAACTAGACTCGTGCAGACGCATTTATTAGCCCACAGCTTACCATTCCAGACCGCGATTGGTTGATAAACACAATGTGGAATCAGGCAATTTGTAATCTGATCAATGACGAACACGCTTTCATAGGAAACCCACCGTAGTGTAAAGAAATATGATAAAAAAACATACTTTTCACATATTTCCTGACAATATTTTCGCAAAAACTCTTCATACTTTAAATTCCCCACGCCTTATCTTCCATATTATTGCAAGATCGGCCTAATCGCGTCACAAACGAAGGAGATAGAAAAACAAATGACTTCAAAATTTGCTCAGAATCATCATATAAGCCCTCTCTCTCAGAGAGTGGGCTAAAAATTCTATCTTACTATACTGCCCTCATGGGAGCTTTTGTGATTACGATACCTTATTTTAAATCAAGTACTTTCTTTGGATTGCCTTTTTGGTATTAGGTAAAGGGTACTTAAGCTTTAATTGGAGCCTTTGTTTCAAACTGTGCATATGGTCTATTGTACATACCTTTGTAAAATATCCAGGATACAGGCGTTCCTGTATGGGGGCTACGTAGTTCTTAACAAGAAACAGCCAATGTTTTTCAAAGCCGATCTGATTCATGTGAATATCACGTGTTGGTACGTTTTCATAGCCACCATCCAATCGTGGATCCTGAAGAAAAGAAAGAGAATTAATTATATACACAATATTATTGTCTGAAAAACTTTTGATAATTAATTTTTGGAATTGGTTCATTATACATTTGTATTTTTCATACTTATTGTTCATATTATTTGTTTAACAAACTTATTCAAAAAGATGTGAACTAAATCTTGATAGATTGATTGAATTTATACGATGCTCGCCATGCAAATACAAGATAAAAAAAATTATTTCAGAACGTAGAAAGAAAAAATTAATGAGCATCAGGAACACCCATTAGGCCGGAGTTCAGCCCACTTCAAATGGGGTCCAAATGTTCCATTTAAAAAATACCGGACAAAACATTATTTGAAATTTTTAAAAAAACATTAAAAAAACAGATACTGAATTGTACATAATTAAAAATCTAAAAAAAGTTTAAAGTTACATTAAGAACAATTAAAGAACAATTAAAATTAACATAATTAAAAAACAGCACCAAGAAAATGTAAATTTGAAGTGTTCATAGACCAAAATTGCACTTAGTGGAATGATAAACAGAATAATTAAAAGTATTTCTGTGTTCAAAATATTCTTATATATTATATCTTATAATACTACATTGATTATATTATATTTATATTTTCTTTATTTATTATATATAAGATGTGTATAAGAGACCGTATTTATGTAGAGGTTTATGATATAAGTAGACAGTT
>NW_022731638.1:301457-310944 GCF_011630105.1 Anneissia japonica
GGCAGATGGACATACAACACAATAAAACTGATCCTTAGATTTTCTGCATCCATCTAAACCCTTTGTTCATATAATTGTCTAATTGTAACATTTATTAACTGAAATTAATTAATTGGAATTGAATGAAATTTCTTAAAAGCCTGAGTATCACGAGATAGGAAAATAGGAAATTAGAAATGAAGATGTATAGCAGATTGTTGAAGTAGTTGGGAACAGCTACAGGCTACCTTTAACCACACAAAAATTCACAGAGACCGTGTACAGACATCCTGTCCACTATTCTCCTAGGTGTTTTCTTTGGTTCACTATTAAATGGGGGCCTACAGAGTTCAGTTTTTCCAACTACTAAAGGAAGGCCTGGAGACATTAGGTTTATAACTGACCAAGGAATGACAGCATGCATACTTACTTTCTGTATCATTTCTTTTTTTCATTTTCTTACAGTATTTCTACTGAGGGTCAATATTAAGATAAATATTATTTTATCTAACTAAGAAATTTTTTTTTTCATGATAATTTACTTGAAGTGTAATGATTAAGAAATTCTTTATATCTTTGTTATTTATTCCAACATTTCAATATAAATTTTAGTACAACCGCAAATTCATATTCATTCATTATTATTATTTTTTAAAATTTACTAACAATAATAGAATATTATTTTAAAATTGCACTGAGTATAAGAACGAGGGGTGGTGCCAGGAATTCCCTGAGAAGCTTACCCCCCCCCCCCATCACCCGGTCGGGGAAAAAATTAAATTTGTTGGGGAATTTTTTTATTAAAAAATAATATTTTGTGTTAATTACGGGATTCTTTTTCCTGTCAAAGGTACCAGCCCCTTGTCGGGGAAGAGCTGGCGCCACCACTGCAACCCATATGATCGATACAATACCTTGCACATACGGTAGCATTGCCAGCACTAAAACAATTTTGAATCCCTAAAATTTGACAGCATAGTATAGGCATGCTTAAAATGTACTTTAAGCACACGAGGCTTGATTTTTCTCCTGACGGACTTGCTGGCAATTCTCCAAATAAGAACAGCCCTTCATAAATTAAACAATATATCGAAAAGGATACAGAGATAATACTTGGTTTTAAAGGGTTGTTTACTTACTTTGTTGTCACCATTGGACCACTGGCCATACGCATTCAATTCTTCAATCATATGTTTAGCATACAATTCCGAAATCAATGGAAACCGGTAAACATCAGGGCATGGCTAAAATACAAACATTTTATCATTTTAAATAATAAACATTTGGCAGCTGATTAAGCAAAAATCTATTGTTTGAGCAATTATGTTTATTAAATTATTATTTTTATATTTTGGGAATTCAATTATACTACATTTTAGCAAGCACTATAATGTTTAACTTTAATTTGAAAAAAAAATATATTATATTAATCTTATATATATGTTCATCAACTCTAAAGATAAAAATGTATGTGCTTGACATTATATCATAATAAAACACACTGGTTGTATTCTATAGATTGGCAAAGTTCATTTGAGCATTATTTCAACTTGTGAAATAAAGAATGAAAGTTGAAAGACCATAAGAAATTGAATTGAAAAAAAAATAACAATAGGACAATCATCTCTGCTCGCAAACATATTGTGTGCATTGATCTTAACATTGGCATCAAGAAACTGATAGCATACAAATAATGAATGTTTATGGGTACAATGGGGTAGAATATTTCATGAGGTGAGATTGGATGTTCTACTCAACGAAGCAAATGCAATATTCTACCCTACTGTACGAATGAGAAGCATTCATTATTTGTTATACAATACCTCCTTTATACATTGCCTGCATGCTTTTCTTTGAATACATTACAAGGACACATCATCCTTTCCAAGGCGAGCATAAAACCGGCCTAGGGCTACGAATCTATCAAGTTCAGCTAATAAAGACTCATCCAAACCTTCTTCGCTCAAAAGTACAAATGACCCAGTACCAAATGGACCTGCGATTTTATCTGCCGAGCGAGGGTACTAAATGACTAACACCTTGTTTACGCGCGAGTTGTAACGTCGTCATGAGTGGCCTGGTCGCGCTAGGATAATTTTTCTCGCTCGCGTTGCATTTGAGATTTGCAGTCTTGGAGAAGAAAAAGTACTATTCAACGATCGTTGACAAGTACTCAAATAACCATGGAATAGTCATTTTAAATCAATCTCAAGTAACCTGTTTTTAACCAATCAAACTAATAGAATATATACAGGCGTTGTATAATAGTTATTATACAACGCTAGTATAGCCTTCAATTACTAGTCAATGTGTACTATGTTTTACATGACAATTATGGCGATAGTTACTATTTTATAAATTTTGGGCACTTTGCAATGTCTGTTGCAACATCTGATTTCTTTTCACCAGAAACTTTCTATAAAATGCATTTTGGTGCGAAAAAAGAAACATTTGAGTAGATACTGAAAACTTATTCATTTTTTGCAAAATGTTGAGTGGTACAATTGATGTTGGAAAAAACATATCTAGGCCTTGTGATTTTTATGGCACCTGAGAGGTGCGTTGGATTTTTATGTTCAGTAGTGTTTCCAAGATTTGTGCACTGGTTTTTGTAAGCACCCACAGCTATTGAAATCGTTCAAGATTTTAGGAGCGTGCTGTGTGAAGAATGTCAATGCGAAAGTTAAAACCTTTGATGTCCCGAGATGACCGTCCTACTTTTTAATTATTGCCTTTGCTAGACAGTACAACTTTTTAAATAAATACCGATTCAATTTCAGCATCTTCCTTTAGAGCGTCCCAATAATCCGGTCTCAAGTATAAGCGTTCCCAATCCTGATGAACACAAGAAAAACAAAACTATTAGTTATTATGTACATTTCTAATACATCTGGCAAAAACAATACAATCAGTCTGTTATTTGACTAATTGCACACCTGAACCAACTTCTGAATGTTTATTTTTTAATTTGTTCATTTATACTTATATAGCGCCTTCCCTTGCAGATACAAAGTGCTTATTTCATTTGCTATAATTGAATTTCATTAATAACACAAAAAATAAGTCTGGTAACCACGTATGAACCATTACATATTATTTCAGAATCACACATATAAAACATATAATCATATTCTTAGCTATTTTAAAATGATATACCGTAAAACCCAAAATGGGCTTAATCTGGAGAAGAAGCCCATCATAAAAAGAAGCCCCCCTCTTCAGTTTGCAATAGTGATTTTGAGAAGAAGCCCATGGGCTTCTAATCTAGATAATATGGGCTTCTTTCAAGATACTGACATTATTATCTTTGAATATTTTGACAGCGTGTCAGTATTAATATTATTTCATTGTACTAACATGGTTAAAATTAAATAATATATTAAACAGAATTTTGAATTGCATAGTCATAAAAAGTCATATAGTAACAATTCCAAACTATACAGCATTCATTTTGAAAAGAATCCCCCCCTTTTTAGTTTCCAAAATAAATCTTGAAAAGAACTATCTCGAAAAAAGGCCCATCTTTAAAAGAAGCCCATCTTAGAGTCCTTAAGAAAAAAGAAGCCCAGGGCTTCTTTTTGAGACACAGTATTTGTTCAATAAAAAATTTTTTTTTTTTTTTTTAATACTTACTGTGCTTCAGTGCAGCCTCATTCGAGAGCAGCACTTAATCGAGAGTGCCGTTTATTTGAGAGCGGCGCTTATAAAATTAAAATGGAAAGGCACTTTCCATGCCCGTTCCCATGTTACCTATCTTAAACATTTACGTAGTTCAGTAGGCCTTTCATAGGTTCTTGTGTGTCTTCATTGTATTATTTATTCATTTGAACACTGTATACATTTTATTTAAAACCCCGTTTCTTAAAGTGTTTCATTTAAACTAATTCCTCCATGATTACACACAGGGTAATTACTCTTGATTAAGCACTGCGGTGCTTAGTGGAAAAAAAATCAGGTTTGGTGCGGCGCATTTATGAAAGCGGCGCTTAATTGAGAGCAGTGCTTATTCAAGCACTTACGGTAACTTGCCACAGGCATGATTCCACACAATTACAATAATGTCATCTATTTTCGAAATAAATTTTTGCTGAGTCTTAGTTTGATAATTGATTATATTTATCTGCATAACAAATATCCTGCTGTCATTGGTGCTAATTTTATAATCATGTAACGATATTGTATTGGTAAAATGGAAATTAATTAAGATTTTACATTTGATATGCTTTTCCTAATAGCCTAAATTAGCATTTTGGTTCTGGTATTACACTTTTCATATAGCCTTGAGTTGCTAGAGACATATCATGTCTAGAAAAAAAAAAACGCCTGCAAACTTTCCAACTTATCAACTTTAAGCAGAAAGTAAAGAATCAAAGACCAAGGGCGCAATTTATACAAACTGACAAAAAAATGAAACTGCAACAAGCTGATTACGATCTGGAGCGATTATGATTGACTGGTAATGGTACAGTATGATCTGAATTAGGTCAACAAATTTAGTTACCTATAAAGCACAGTGATACATAAAGAAATCATGATCAGCCTTACAAAAAAGTCCTTTAGGATCCTATAGGCAGTGTAGGCCTATAGGTTTCAGTTGGCAACCTACAGGATCCTACAGGACTATTTTTGTAAGGGCGGGTTGCTTTTTTTTTATATACATTAGAGATTTTTTTAGCTATAGGCCAAGGCTTTGGGTTTACTGTTAACAAACACTTACACCCTGCATTTTTCTGGTAGAATGTTAACCACAGGGCTATAATCTAAGGTTAAGGTATCACATATATTATTAATTTTAAAAAAAAAATAGATATCTCACTGATTTAAATAGGACTCAATAATGGATTACTATCAACAATGGACCACTAGTATAGTAATTCAATTTCTTTGAACTTAACTATAAAAGATCATTTATATCATGCATACTACCAAAAGTAAAACACAAAAAGACATTTAATAGTATATGAATCTTAATCAATGTTAATTTGATATATGAAAGAGCATAGGGCAGTACTTTCATTTAGTTTTGCTAATATACAATTACTCACACATGAGCAGGGACAATAACAGGAATTATTTGAGGTGCACATTTCATGACACAACCATACATAAACTCTATTGTTGTTTAGGATCAGTGATTTCTCCACGAATTTGCCAAAAAGGGGTGAAAAAAGTCTGACAGTGAGGTCCAAATCAGAGGTGCCAAAGGCCCAGTTACAGTCCTAGAATAAAATCCCTGGTGGGTTCTTGGAGAGACATTTTATGTATTTAGGATGACCAAAATTGTGTTTTTAGAAAACAATATTAAATAGGGAATGATAATCACAATAGCTTGTTTGGATCAGCTAATTAATGACTTAGTCCAACAACCTTGTTTTCATGCAAACAACGGGTCCATACTTGTCCGAAACTGGGGGACAGACTGCCCCAGACTCCGAGATCCAAAGACCCCGACTTTTCAGGATATAAATTTTCCAACAACCACGGTGGTAGGAATTTAAGGTGAAAATAGCAAGGTCATTGAAACTGAAAACTGCATCAAAATTTCCACATTATCTTGTAAAGAAAGGTTTCTTAAACTCTTTCGTTATCATACTCCCTAGGGATAATCCATTAAAAGTCAATCAATCTGTTTCAACAAAAGGGGGCAGGATTATGTAGCAGAGACTTCTGAAGAAAACTTCAGTTTAGACATTCTGTAGAAAGCGTTAACATATAAAACACAATAAAATTTTCAAGAAATTTATATTCAAATTCATTTTTTTGAAATCTATACACAAATGTTATTGTCAGAGAAAATTTTGTTTGCTTAACCTATGGTAAATATTTTTCTCCAAATGAAAGTTTTATTTATATTTGAGATACACAAAGCAAATTGAAATATTAACAGAAACAATATACCTGAATGAAGTTTATCTATGAAGCTGGGAAGGAAATGCTGATTAGCCTGGGACAGTACAGATAATCATGACATTTAATTCCTGAAATAATGTATGGGTACCAAGGGACACTGTTTGCTGTACATCACTTAAAATGGGACAGTGAATATAATGTACTCACACACAATAAATTATATGCATGTAAAGAGCAACATAGCTCAGTCGGCTAATATGGTGTTAGCCAATGTGTGCGCGCTGAACCGCGGGGATAACTTGTTGGTACCCTGTACTATTTCATTCGTTGCTCTCCTTGTGTTTAAGCTGGTCTGCCGACATGCAAGTATAAAAAAAAAAGCACACGCTCTTTTGGTAGAAACATTTAAGCTGTAGTTCCTGAGTGCAATATAACCTATGTGTATTGTTAAAGAACACGGTAAATCCTTTGTAACTGTGTTCCATTAACACAAGATCGTTTTTGGACCACTATTGCAGTACTAACAAAATCGTTAATATACAATGTTCAACCTATTCTCGATATTTGTTTCAAAATTTGTCAAAAGTAGACATTCAAGATGACTCAGAAATGAGTTGATATTGAACTGAGGTTGCTAAAGTGATCAGTTTCGAGTGGGGTCGCCCTTGTTTATACAACATTTATTTTTAATATATAACATAAATGCTTGAATAAGCGCCGCGGTGCTTATAACATTTTTTGAAGCTTTAGTGGGGCACTTATTCAAGTGGCGCTTTGGTGTGGCGTTTTCCATGCCCTTTCTCATGTTACCTACAGTATCTGAAACATTCTTCCCGTATAAGTAGACCTATCATAGGTCCTGTCATCGTAAATAAACGTTTGTAAAGAAATGCTTGTGTCTTCATTGTGTTATTCATTTTAACACTGTATGCATTGTATTTAAAACCCTGTGTCTCACAGAGTTTCATTATAAACTGGTTAATATATACTCTTGATTAAGCGCTGCGGCGCTTAGTCGAGAGCAGCACTTGGTGAAAATAATCAGGTTTGGTGCAGCGCTTATTCAAGAGCGGCCCTTATTCGAGAGCGGTGCTTAATCAAGCATTTACGGTATTTAAATTTCAAATAACACAATCTATTATAAGTGACTTTTCCGAAAAAAAAGCATAGCTTGTAAAATGTCCTGCTGACAAACTAATAATGCATTTACCAATCAGGAACAAGACAATAATTACTATATAATTCAATTAACACGTGATAGTACTTGAAGAAATTAAAGATTAAGTATGAAAGTATGAATATCTTGCTCAATAGAGCCCACATGGTCACATGACAAACCAATGGCAAAGAGTGTATTCAGCCTACCTATATAATCTGCGCTATAATTTCAATGCATATAACCTTCCCATTGTCAAAATGTGATAAATATGTACAGTATGCTGTAAGTTCAGTAAATAGGAAAAGGTAAAAATCATCTTAAAAGCAAGTAGACTATAGAAGAAAACTTGAAGGTTCTAATTGACCTTAAAAGGTCATCAGGAACCTAACATCACAGAGATAAAAACAGCCTAGAAATTTAAGTCTTAAAACCATAATTCTAAAGATTTTATCATTAAATATGTTGCAGACAGTACAGAAAGATTAAGGATTCAGACGACTTGAGATTAATAGAATGTGGCCAGTCGTCAGTGCAGATGATATATCAATGCATCCTAATAGCAAAATTATGGCTAACAAAAAAAAATCCATATTCCTTTATAATATTCATCAGGCCTGGAAAAAAATGTTTGAGCCACCGACCATGAAATGTTTCAAAATATCAATATTTGTAATTGTAATATTTCCAACTTTAACCTAATCCTTAATATTCAATATGTGAAAATTTATTTTTATGCTTTTTTTAATCTTTTTTTTTTTAATCTTTTTTTTTTTTTTTTTTTTTTTTTTTTTGTTTTACACACTGTTTTTTTTTTTTTTTTTTGGTGTTTGACACACTGTTGAGTCTTGAATAAATAAAGATAAAAAAAAGTTGTCTCTATAAAATGCCACTAGTTGCCTCCACTTTTTCTGCAGCCCTGATATTTATCAACAAAATAATATGGCATTTATACATGAGTAAGAAGCAATAAAAATATATTGTGGTCTATCCAGCAGAAAGGTCACATTAACATTGTCACTAATAAACTAACAGTGAATATACAATTCTCCACTTACTAGATGAAAACAACAATGGTGTAAAATCAGTGTATGTACTGTCTCTTATACACATCTAGATGTGTATAAGAGACAGGTCGGCTAATATGGTGTTAGCCAATGTGTGCGCGCTGAACCGCGGGGATAACTTGTTGGTACCCTGTACTATTTCTGTCTCTTATACACATCTAGATGTGTATAAGAGACAGGTGTCAGTATTAATATTATTTCATTGTACTAACATGGTTAAAATTAAATAATATATTAAACAGAATTTTGAATTGCATAGTCATAAAAAGTCATATAGTAACAATTCCAAACTATACAGCATTCATTTTGAATAATACATATAATAATGTTTCATTATTTTCTATTATTCTGTCGGAACACACATGGAACACAAATGAAATATATATATATATAAAACGTTGAAATATCTGATGATATTAATGAAACAGGCATGGAGAAAATAAATGGGGTGATAATTTTAAATAAGACTCCGATACTGCAACTCACTCGCAAGTTTTTTACTGAAAATAACTTTTGATTGCTGATTTTGATTATGCTTTAAGACAAATGAGGCTTGCCATCCCAAAACCAGCATCAATGACCAAATAATAATTTTAAAAAAAACGACCTTTATATATTCATATGCTTCACATTAAGCTTTACAATGATGGGTCATTTACTAGAATATACTTACTAATGCCAAAGTTATTAGTAAAAGTATTACAGCTTCTCTGTACTAAAGTATACAATACTGCTATGCTGGTTTTAGGATGGAACGCTTCAAATATACATGGATAAATTAAAAACACAAGTGATAGTACAAAATCAAAGTGCCATTTTCATCAAAACCTGTATATATAAATTAATATTAATAGTTAGAAACACAAAATTTAAAAAAAATAATTAATTAACCCTTCTAGAGCTGCACCACTATCATGCATGTGGCTGCAGGCATTTTAAAAGAGAGCTTTTGATTTGCAGGATGACGTAACTCTAAAACAGATTCATACTCATCCATGACCGTCCTACGCTCTCTGCACAACGTACATTCGGGGAAAACTGCGTCCCAAAATCCAGACAATGAAAACAGAACATTCTCGCATGCGCAGATGACTTCTTAGTGACGTCATAACGTTCTAGGTCATACCGTAATCGTGCAATTAAAATCTCCCGAATAAACAATCGCTTACCAACACCATGCTCTTTTACTGGATGCAGCCATTATATTTTTACTGACAAAATACTTCATAAAGCTATCGTTATTTACGAAAGTCACTATTGAGGACAACAAAGCACAGAGGTGGTGATAATGTAGAAGTGGTTGGCGTATCGGTTGTGGTTTGGACTCCCAACCTCGAGGTCGGGGGTTCAAAACTCTCGCTGTGCAAGTCGCTTGTGTCCTTGGGCAAGGCACTTTATCTACGGTTGTCTCTCTCCACCCAGGAGTAAAAGTGGG
>NW_022731638.1:310961-366040 GCF_011630105.1 Anneissia japonica
ACAGCTGCAACATTATGGAATTCCCCTATGGGGCCTGAGTGTGTGTTCCATATGTGCTTGATCCAGTGATCCGGGGTAATAATGTTCAGCGCATAGAGAAGTTTGATATGCGCTATATAAGTATACAATAATAATAATAATAATAATAATAATGTCTGTGCGATGCCCTATGCTAACCGATAATTTATTAGGGCGTTGCCATGACGCACTATGGCAGAAAAGGGTTAGGGTTAAGAGTTAGTGACATTCAAATAAATAAATGCATTTTTTTTTTTATAAATCCAATGTTTTTCGTTTGTAACCGATTTCTGTATTTACACATGTTGGGTTTATAAGAAAAGCGCACAGTGGGTTAAGATCAGGTTTAGTAAGGAAAACATTTAGTTAGCCATGCACACTAGTTCCAACTCAGAACCAAGTAGCATCTTTTGACAGCTAGGAAACTAACTGATTAACTGACTGATTGAGTTACTGATTAAAAGATTGACTAATTAATTGATTGATTTATTTATCATGACTTTTTTCTCAGAGAATTTATGAACTATCATTTAAACACGTCATAACTTGTGACTGAATACATCATAGGAGTGATGGTTGGAATTATTACCTTAATTTTAACCAATCAGATGCCTGGAATCTATGTATGTGATATATCTATATATCATATAATCCATGTCCAACAATCATCATAAAATATAGTCCTTTTCAAATTGAATACTATTTTATACAGTAGTTCAAATTATAAATTTTATTTATAGTCCTTTCAAATTATATAACCATCATAATTCATATAATAATGCATTGTATTTTATAATCAAATATTCATTAAAAAAAAAATTATTTTTTAATAATGTATTTTACAATCATGTCCATATCATGTTCCAGTTATATTATAATGTACTGTATAATCTTTGATACTACTTTGATTAGTCTATGAGCAGATGCTGATTATTGTAAGCTTTTTTCTTGTCTCTGAGTTGGAATCTAGCATTACCCGTTCTCTAAGGTCATAACAAAAATCCACTTCGCTGTCGCCTTGGTTACCCAAAAGACATAGTCTACGTTCCCGCTGTAAGGCAACATAACATGTTACAAATCAAGAAAACAGGGACATGAGCCAACTTTCATTATGACAATTCCAATCATTTCATCTATCATCAGTTGGCACGGAAAACAAAAGTTTTGAAATGATTAAAAAAATAAGTGTAATGATAGAAAATATATAATTCATGGTAAAATTTTCACTACAGTAAATGCTGCTACTATTATCAATTAATGAAAATAGTTGTACAGCCAAATTGGTCTAAACAATAATATCAATAGCAGGTAATAATGAAGTAGCATTCTAACTAAATTTAAAGATATAATGTATTTAACACAAGCAGACGGTGTCAGCTTCAGGCGTGTCAAGTAGAAAATGAATACTAATACCTGCTTTCCAGTAGGGGAATTTATTCTCGCGACTTCCTGAACCCTGATTTGTTGCGCATTTTTTCTAATTTCCCAGAAGCGCAAAAACTCCGATAGAAATGTAAATGTGCATGCGTATGAGCCGACGCTTTGATTCGCGCGACCAAAATTTAAATAGTTGAAATCAGGATTAAGATAGAAACAACTTTATGTTTAATAAATTACATCTTCAAAGTTAGGCAGTTATTATTTGGCATCTTATGTAAAGAAAATGTTTCACATTTTCCAAATTAAATACAATTTTAATAAGTTTTGAATAAAAATTAGTTTTTTAATAATTTCTTTTTTAAATATAAAAAAAATTTCTCAATAGCTATTAGTTCATAGAATAACATAAGTACAGCAACTGTACAGTATAATGAAAGTTGACCATAAGAATAGACACCTTTCTGTCTTTACATTGGCTTGACAGAGACACTGAGGGTGCACTACACTGGTGCTGTAGGTAAAAGATTTGTCCAAGTATAGGACAAATGCACAGGGAATCAGGATAATCGTTATCTTTTTAATAAAGATATTTAAGTTTTTTTTGTCAATTCCTAATATATATTTATACTATTTATACTATGCCATGCGAATTGAAGCCACAACAAAACAAAAGAACCAAGTATCCTGACTTCCTGTGCATTTGTCCCACACCTCACAAATCTTTTGCTACCACTGGAGAGCGCCCTCAGTGTCTCCAACAGGCCAATGTAAACACGGAAAAGGTCTACATTAAAACTACATTAGACAACAATAAACCAATCAGCAAAAGCATTAATTTGATCAAGCTAGATCAATTTTTATAAAAGAAAACAAAAAAACTATTACAGAAGAAATTACATCAAGTACAATTATTTAATATTCTACTACTACAAAATATATTATCCCATCTTGATGTTTTAAAGTGATTTATGTTTTAATCAAAGAATTAAATGTCCTGAAATTGTAGAATAATATATAAATTAATAAAATTATAGCAACATAATTAAAATATACAAAGTAATTGTTTAACAATTAAAAGTTAATACAATATACCTGTACTCTTAATGTTTTATATAATCTTAAACTTAATCTTAACTTTTAAAGTTGTGGATGTATTAAAATAATATATATATATCAATAATCAAACTATTATATTAATAATAAATTACAAAAAAGTATGGATGTATGAAGTTATAGGGATATTAAAATTAATGTCAAAGTTCATGAAAAAAGTCTGATTTCAAAATTAATACTGATGAAATAAACCAACCACGAATATTAAAAAAAAAATTGATGCTGATGTAAAGCAATAAATTTTATACTTGAAACAAAATTTGAAGGCTACATTGTAATGAAATCCTTTTCAGAATGTGTTATAAAATATTGTCTATTAACAAGAGGTTAAAGGTCAATAAGTATGTTTATTTATAGATAAGCATGATTCATAATTAATGTATAAAAAATAAATTGTAACATACTCTACTCCTCATGTTGGCGCACAAGTTCATATCTGAGTCTTTGTCACCTTCAATAAAAGAAGGAGCGTTGGACCCACGGAGAAGATGCCCATGGATTATGTACACGCTAGATATGTACGGTACATTAAACACTCCCCTGCAAGAAGAGAAACGGTCAAATATTTTTATTCATGTATTATTCGGTATAAAAATCTCACATCAAACTCAAAAGGTTATCCTGTGAATTTACATAAAAAGCATGAAACATTAATTATTAAAACAATAATCACAAAAAGTACAATTACAAAACAAACATTAAATCATTAAAACAATAATCACGAAAAGTACAATTACATAACAAATATTACATAATAAACATATAATAAACATTAATATTTTTGCAATCCCAAACTTCAAATTATTATTGAAAATCCCTCTAAGGGCTTGCAGGAACTTAAGATTATGATAATTTGGTAAATGTAATTCAGCCCCGGCTGTGATTTTGATGTAAATATTACAAAGGAACTGAAATTAAAACTATAATAACCATGTATTGTGCAACAATGATCCAATCATAGTAAAGGTAACTTGAAAAGTTTGATAATAATATATTGCACATATTAATAGATACCACTTTATATAATACTTAAATTGACATGCCATAATAGCATTTCAGGAATATATATGAGGAAATCTGTTTATGGTTTTTGGCAACAGCATTACTATTCAAACGTTGATATTGATGAGGATGACGATGATGTTGAAGTTTTTTGTAAATACTAATTAAGTCATCAACAATGATGACAATAATTGGAACAAGGATGGTGACGAAAAGGATGACAAAGGACGATAAGGAGAATAAGGACGAGACCATAACAAACACGATAACCATGATACTGGTGATGATGACGATACCAATAAAAAAAGACAACTATGGCAACGGTAATGATGAAGACGATGATGATCTGATTAGGCCTAAAGATATTGAGGGTCCATATACAATTACGAAACATGCAGGCTTGACAATTTGACCTCTGATGAATAGTGTCCAAAATTTACTACAAACTCGTGAAATGTAATGAGCTACTATCATTATTACGTAACACTTTTAGCATACAATTATAAGCTGCTCCAGGTTTCTTTCCTAGTCTTCTTACTTCCTATGCTTCTTTAATAGTTACGTTAAATTTAATTTATTTTACTAAATAACATACTTACGTAGGCGTACAATGTATGTGTGTGTGTATATGTATATATATATATATATCCCCCGATAAGTATGACCTGTCTCTTATACACATCTTATCATATAAACCTGATCCATATGCAAAGCACATTGATGCATTTACCTGTCTCTTATACACATCTATAGTACTACAGTGTTACGTCACGATACCATGTGATATTACTCCGTTGCTATCGGCGACATAAAATGCGTTCAACCGAATGCCCTTTTCTCCACTGACAAACCATTGATCCCAATTTCTAATGTAATTATTAAGATGTTGTATCTATTCTTAGTTTTTCTTTGTAAATTTTAATTGATGATTAAATGTGTGTTAGATAACTAATATATTGTGAGCTTTTGTGTTTTTAGTACATTCTGATGGTAAATTATTAGGTTTTAAAATGCCTATTCCAGAAAGCCTATTCTAGACCATTAAGATTATGAAGTCATTCAGACGTAATGAACGTCTGGTTAACAACAAAGGGCGCCACCTGGTGTTGTGATGACACAACTGTTGTGCTCTATAGATATACCATTTTGATACATAATACATATTCTAACTGGACCAGCTAGGCCTACGTATACAATGTGTCTGTATTCAACATGTTTCTCAATTTAAAGTTAAAGGTATGCCCTGGTCCAAGACCCTTTTTTGTTCACTTGGATAGTCTTATCTTCACGAATGGATACACTGTTTGAAGCAAGAAATCAAGTTGTCTTTACCCATAACCACTTGTCTATTTCATTCGAGTTGGAAATGTTTAACTTCTAAAATTCTAGGTTCCTCTGTTTGAACTTACAGTCGTTGTCTCCTCACAATGGAAACATAATCCTCTGATCTTGCGTAGTAGTTATCTTCATTGAGGGCACCCCAGAAGTTTGACCACAGCCTGCCATACTTCGTAAACATTGGCGCAAGAACGGTGCTACAAGAAAATAAAAATAATAAAGTGTATACCTACAATCAGGTTCATAAATGAAATATGAAGATAGTTTAATGCACATAGCAAAAAATGAAGTGATTTTATGGGGAAGATATATACAAGAACATGGATGAACAGTTTGATAAAAGCAAAATTTTAAGGAATGCTAGTTCAAATTTCTTCGATTTTGTAAATAGATTTTTATAACACATCCAAGACATACACCTTGTTTGTGTGTTTGTCATGACAAAAAAAAAGCAACTTAAAAAATTAAGTTTGCTATTCGCATATATTATTGGCTCATGTGAATAAAAAAATTACTTTTATGTACATACCGATTTTGTTCAATCAGAATCTTTATCAACCTGGGATTATGAATCTGACTTGGACTATCAATGGACAGGTAATAGTCACAGGATATTGCACCACAGTATTCTCTGAAAAAAAAAGGAAAACAGAAATTAATGTTTTTTAAATGTCTTTCTGAATTTTCAAAATTTGATGTTTGACAATTTTAATAGTAACTAGGCCCAACGTCGATGGGGACCACGGTTCCTATTAACGTTACCCCCACACCCTTAACCACCCCACCCACTCTGCAGGGTTACGCACTGCTGAGGGCCAAGACCATCCTACTAAGCCCAAAAAAATTCGCATCAAACACACTCTTCGGACCAACGGCCAAACTGACAGAAAAGTAGGCTAAACCCAGCCTATAGCTCCTTACTCAGAGAGGAGTGAGAGTAAAACAGTGTTCACCTCCTGAATCTAATCATCAAAGTCTAGAACTGTACGGTTAGTAGTGGGCCCTAAGTCGAATCCAAATAACGTTCTAGCAGCTGCCACCTAGATTAAGCTTATGGCTCTTATACTGTGAACTGCTTAATTGGTTGTACTACCATAGATTCTGTTTCGTTGTCAGCCTACGTCACTACGGAATAGTACAAGAGAGATACGCATGCGCATGTCAGTTGTATTACGTTCATGTGTATCAGTTGAAAGTAGAATTTATATCCCAAGCAAAACAATTAAAATTCCAGAAACTATGTGGAAGAATTGAAGTGGAAAATTTTTCCCGAAAACCAAAGAAAAGTAGATGATCCATTATGTGTTGCTTGATTGAGTTATCTTCTGTTTGAAGGTATGAATTTAGAAGAAAGTTCAGGCTCAGACGAAACGAACCCGCGCTGTCGATTGCTAGTGGCGAGAATCCGGCGATAGATGCAGACTTGGGCCTGCTCGATGTTCTCTCAGCCATGCAGTGTAGCATGGATGGCACAAACAAACAAGATACTATTAGATCTGAAAGATCAGAAAACACTAGCTTCAGAAGAAGCACTAACACCAGCCTCAGAGGAGGCACATACACCAACCTCAGAGGAGGTACAAAACAATGAAGCAGGATGCTTCTACATCTAGGCCTAGGCCTATGCCACAGCCTAATAATAAGTAAAAGAAAAAAAAAGAGGCAGGGAGAATGTTACAAATAACAGATCATCAGTTATCGTTATGGATAGTGAGGCCGATACTATTAGTCTCTTTGGAGGTGATGAACTCAATGAGTCTGATTCGGATGATAATGGTACGTTCTTAGATGAGATAGATCAATCTCTTCGTGCCTCAGACAGGCAGGGACCTGAAATCTCACAGAGGCTTGCAAAGATTGTAAACGAGAAATTCTTGACTGCTTTAGATCAAAGCAAAAGACAGAAATATCCCTAGCAATTGTGATCAGTTTTATGTGCCAAATATATCTAAAATTCTCATACAGTGGAAACCTCTATAAGTATATTACATATCCATGGCCTTTCAATTGGTCCACGGAAATTTACCAAACTTTTGAAACCACCACTAAGTAGCTTGCGTGAAAAGGGGCATATTATTTGGGCATATATTGATGACCTTCTTTTAGTGGGAGGTTCTTAAGATCAATGCAAGCTTAATGTATAAAATATAGAGACCTTTGACAAAATGGTTTTGTCATACACCCTGATAAATCTGTACTTATTCCACAGAAACAAATCCACTTTCTTGGTTTTAATATTGATTCTAGCACTATGAGGATAACTCTGACTAAGAAAAAGATTTTAAAACTATCAATTAAATTGGAGCATTTTTATTAAAGAGAACCAAGCCCTACAATCAGGGAAGTAGCTCAGGTGATTGGTTATGTGTTGTCAAGTTTCCCTGCTGTTTGATTTGACCAATGCCATTATAGAGCTTTTTAGAGAACGATAAGATCTTGGCTTTAAAAATTTCTAAGGGAAACTTTGATGTTAGAATACATCTATCTCCATAGTATAGGCTATAGGCTATGTCTGATATTGAGTGGTGTTAAGAAACTTTCATTCTTTCAATATTATTAGACATTCTCCTATTGATGTAACAATATACACAGATCTGCTTCCCTCACTGGTTGGAGGGCATCAAAAGGGAAACAGTCCACAGGTGGCCATTGGACTCGGGATGAAGTTGAAAATCATATTAACTACCTTGAGCTTATGGCTGCATACTTTGGTTTGGGATCATTTATAGATAATATTAGAGAAAACATGTCAAATTAATGATAGACAACAGCTGTAGCTGTGGTTAACAATAAAGATACATGTTACAGTAAGCCATGCAATTCAGTAGCATGTAAAATATGAAATTTTAGTGAGGAAATTAGAATTTGGCTTAGAGCAGCACATATTCCAGGGGTCCTAAATAGGACCGCTGAATTTGAGTCGAGAAAACAAAATATCGACACTGAATGGATGTTGGATTCTAATTCAGTATATTACTGAAATCTCTGTCAGAATTGTCCGTAAATATCCATGTATTGACTTATTTGCATCCAGAGTGAATAAACAGTGTAAAGGCTATGTATCATATAAATCTGATCCATATGCAAAGCACATTGATGCATTTACCATATTATGGTCAAATTTACTATGTTCCTGTTTCCCTCATTTAGCTGTATTCTCCAAGTAATACAAAAAATAATGGAGGACAAGGTGGAGGCAGTTCTTGTAGTGCCAGACTGGATCTCAGATAAGGTACCCACTCCTACAGGGAATATTAAAGCCCCATTCCCAGCAAAATTTCAGTTGTTAAGAAAAATCTGATTTTAATATATGTTATAAAGACATATAAAAACCCAACTCCTCCACTTGACATTGAGCCAACTAATCTGCTCTTAAGACTGATATGCGCATGCGTAGTACTCTCTCTCGTACAACTCCTCCACTCCTGGCTAACAACTCACAGAATTACATTAAACTTCAACTTACAGGTAAGTCTCGTTTAATTTTCAATTATGAAGGTGGAAACAATGACGTAACTTGGACATATTTCAAATCCAGACCTAGGATAGACAACCTAGCCTAGAAACTAGTTTTCAAGTTAAAATTGACAAAAACTAACATAAGCTTGATATAGAAAAATATTTATGCAAAAAAAAAAAATATTTTAAAAATGTGAGCCTACGGCTAGATTTTTTAGAATTTAGGTTGGTCGGGTTTGATTAATACTGGACTTTTGGTGTCTTCTATACTTACATTCCTTTTTGTCTTGCTTCACCTTCTGTAATCTCAATGGCTGGTTGAATGTATTTCAGGGATGCATACTGGTGAGCAAAATCTCTTGTGAAATTATTAACATGGTTAAAGTGGTACATTTCCTGAAGATACAATAAAATATATCATTTGTTAAAGTATAAAAAATACTTCAATTTGAATAAAATTGAGAAGATTTTGTTTATTTATTAAGACAATTTAGAGGGCGTCCCCATACTTCGGTTTGGGTGCTGGCTTGGCTTAGAACTTTTATCTTTATTCTTTCACGTTTCCAAATATCTTACATTTGTTTTCATAGTGCATAGAAACTTTTTGTATTTTGCACATTATAAATTTTATACCAACAACCCCATAAATGCCAACACTCCTGTTTTGGCTGGGAGACTCCCGTTTTGGTGCTCATGCCAGGCCAATTTTTTTTGTCATGTTTATTTCACATGCTCTCCCATTTTACAAATTAAAATTGCATAGGCCTACTTATATATTAATTTGCCTTTTCTTGTAATAAATACTACAGAAAAAACTCAATGTTTACATATTTTTTCAATATTTTACGACTAGAATACTTGTACAGTATAAGGAAGCTTGACCAGATTTTACGTTGAATAATTAGACATGAAGTTACAGAAGTTTCTAGAATACCGGCGCAGTAATTATCTGTATTAATTTAAGCTCATTGAAAACGCATTTTATGACTAATGTTGAATCCAGATTTTGTATCTTGTACTGAAAAGGCTAGCAAATGAGAAACTGATACTTAATGAGCACAGGTGTAGCCACACAAAACAATATGTGATTTTATTCAAACACGTTAAAATCATGATAATTTTATTATTGGAAACACATGATCATCATAAGATTCATGAGATTTGCCTTTATAATACGTTAAATTGCTAAAACTTCCAGACCCCCATACAATAAAGACACACCCCTCACCCTCCAACAGGCCAAGGCCTACAGTGGTACCTTGTGCCAAATTCTCCTGATTTTTACTATCAAAATGTTGGCGTGCATGTTAACCATTGCATGCTCTTAAGAGGTGTAATTTACACCTGAATAATACCACATTGTAACAGCTTGTGGACACTGGTAGTGAATTTGTTTGAAATATATTTAACATGACCATACTTACATTATTGTGGATAAACAAGTCAATTTTGTTCTTCGGATAATCAAGACTAAGAACGCCGTCGAAGAATTGAGCAATGAATGGAGTTGCTTGCTCAATGAAAATAGCCATCAGAACCTGGGGCAAGTCCTCTTCCTAAACAAAAAATAAAATAATTATGACAGCGAGATGGGGTGTGAGCCAGTGGAGCACGGCATGACGGTGAGATGGGGTTGTAGGCTGATGGATACCTCTTCAAGGCCAGCATGACGGCAAGCTGGTGGCCTACCTCTATGCCGGGGAGACGGGGTTTGGGGGTAAGCTGGTGGCTCCTCTAAGCAGGGTACTTTTACTATGGTCTCTAGACTGCAATAAAAATTGCAACACCGAATTCTCATTAGGTTGGTGTCATATTTGTGAGCTGTCGTGAAAAAATGAGTAAGATCATTTTAAAGTTCAGACTAAAAACCTACTTAAGAAAAAATCGCCTCTAAAGATAAACAACTGATAAATTTTGTGTTGGTTTTCCTATCTATTTTGAAAAATAACTTTACAAAATGTGCCTCAAAAACATGATTACCTTAGGGTTGTCAACTCGGAAAAATACATATTACTATGAAAAATACATATTAAACTTAGAAAAATTGAAACCTAAAATATCACTTCAGATATATTTTCTTGAATATATCAAATTGACCTGGCGTACCACAAGACTCATTTTGTCAAGACAGCTCACATTGGCTTTCCCTTGCACACATTTCACTTCATGTTTGATAACATGATAGAACATATTCTTTACCTCCACATTATGTAAACTAAAGGTGTTTTCATCGCAAGTCTTGCATCCAGACTCAAGTGTCCAATGATTGTTGAGGTAATTTCCAAGTAAATTTAAAGCTAACTGAAATAAAAAAAAAATATATAAACCATACAAATGAAATATTCAATTTATCATTTGAGACTTATGAGCTTTTACCATACTACTATGTCCGAACTCTTACCTACAAAACACCTAATTAAATATATTTTCTATTTTTAACATGTTCATGTTTACTAAATAAAAATAAAATCATGAAAAAATTCAACAATGGTACCGTGGTAAAGGAGAACACCAAATAATGTAAAGTCATTTTTTGGAGCTCTGTTTAAATTCAGGCTCCGAGGAAAACATTTTTTTCATATGTTGAAACTCATTTTTTTAAGACGGAAAAAAGTAGTGAATGAGATACAGATTTTTGAATATTTAAAAACTGCGAAAAAAAAGAAGCATAACCGCACTTTTTTACACCTTTTTCCTTCACTTTTTAAACATTCACAAATTGGTATCTCATTCACCATTCCCCAGTTTTTCGTGAAACAACTGTTTTGTCTTAGAAATATCAGTTATACAACATATCAAAGTTGGTTTTTCCTCTTGAGTCTGACTTTAAATGGAATTTCTTTTAGCACATCTAATTTTGTTTTTCTGTTTATAGTGATACCCATCGACACTGACTTTCAGAAGACAAATGATAATAAAGTGGTAATTCAGTAGTAATGGTAATACAGTATAAAACACAAGTACGGTACACACTTAAATACGGTACAAGTTAATATATTGGGTTTTTTGGAAGAGCTAATAAGATAGAAATTTTTGAATAATTAGGAAGTTTATTTGTACAAAAAAAAAATATTTAGAATGTTCATTTGTACAAAACTAAAATATCTTGAAATAAAAAAAAAAAATTCTAAAAATTGACGTGATTCTAACTCACAACCTTAAATTCTTTAGAGCACATCTTTAACCAACCGCGCCATTCGATGTGCCCTATTAGTGGTATGGCAGTAATGTACTGTCCTTGCTGAAACCCCTGTTTTGTTGTGTAGGTATAGGGGAACCCTGGAGTTCAACTTAAAAAAAGGGCGATGAACGTTTGTTGGAAATCACGTGTACAAAATTTCCTGCACAACCTTTCAAATCTGGTGACGTCTGATGCTTTTACAGGTAACAGCAGTGAGGGTCTGGAGTCAGCGCCTTGCGCGAACCCAATAGACGCACAATAAACAAACATGGCTTTTTGTCTTATATCTAAATATAATCAGTGGACCACTTGGTTTTTACAGTAGTAAATATATGCAGATTTGTTAAATTTGCGGGTGATGGGTTATTTTTTCGGGAGATTTTGGTCCGGTTGTGGGTGTGTGGAAAGTCGCCATGTTCTCCGTGAAACTCCCGCACCTTGCGGGAGACTTGAGACCCCTGGAAAGAAAAGATAAACTACAAAAATCACAAAATGATCCAAGAATATTATTGAAGACTTTAGAAAACTAAATCACTCTAACCTTGGAAGGTCCGTTGCCATGGATGACTGATGGAAGTGTGTTGTATTTGGCATTGTGTAAGTAACTTGCATCATTCAAAAATTTAACTTTTACATCCTCTGAAATCAATCGAAGAAAATAAGTGAAAGACCAAATATTTAAGACAAACATATAATGTAACTTTTAAAGTCAATTTCATATTCTTGCAGCTTTCTCTGTCATCTCGCCAGCTTCTGTGGACGGATGGATGGATTTATTTATTCTGTGTAAACATTGAGGATAACCCACAAACGAAAGTCTGAAAAAAGACTTATTTCCAGTGGGGTCCTCCTGGTGGTGAATGGGCAGTAGACCGGGAGAAATCCCTTAAACTGACTGTGGCCTAGTTTTTTTTTTATTTGTTCATTGTATTTTTCTACGCACAAATTTAATAAAAAGTCCATTGAATAATATACTTAAAAGTAATATAAGTCTTTACTTTATACATTAACACCACAATATAAAGTGTGTGGATGGAGGCCAAAATAAGTTTAAGAACAGACAAGCCACCAGTTGAAATTAAAATTGAAATTAAATTGAAGTGGCAGATTAAAAACAAAAATTATTATAAAGTAACAAAAGTAATTCAAAAAAGGTAAAAAGGTTACAGGTAGGTCAAGGTTTAAACGATATTTTAAGATGCTGTCGCCAAAAAAAAAAAAAAAAGCTAAAAATCAAAGACTTAATATAAAAGATAACAAATTAGACAATTATACATAATATAGGTGGCAGCATATATTTAATATGTCTGGGAATGATTTGGTCACATGACAAATCCGAGTGTTGGAATCGTGTGACACCACAAGAGGGAAAATAGTATTTTACTTATGATTACCAACTTTATAAATTTTGACTACCATGAGTATCAGGAAAATTATCATTTTGTATATCTGTAATTACTTACGTGTTGCTCCATTGAGATTTTGAAAAATATACGCTTCAGTGTCCAACTTTATTTTCCAAGAGCTCTAAAAATTAAAAATAGCAACAAAAGTACAGTAGTTTCATTACGATGTGAGTTTGCGTCAGAAAAAGTAATTTTAACTATAAAATGTCATCAATCAAGTTGGTGATATAATTAGATATAGATTATTACTATGTGAACATGCTTCGCTGGTTGTCAACCAGCTGGCAAAGCTGTACACACAGAAGGGCAAGCATACGTTTCGTTGAGGTTGTACTTAACGTTCGACATTTGCAGTAGCATGTAGGTTGTTGGGCTTCTGATCGTGAGATCAGGAGTATAAATTGGAGGGGGAGGCCATGCTGTTAACCTGCTCGTCGGTGACCCTGCTCCGACTGTTCCAGTCAATTAATAACAGCAACTAGAATCAATTACATGCGATTATTCCCTAAAAGGAAGCTACATTAAAAAGCTCCTGTGTAGCTCTTGTGATCCATACAAACAAACGAACTACTTTGTTGGGTTTTTACTTAATGTGGCTAACATACTCAATGGATAACTCCCAATCGCATACGCCAATAGGTTTTACATCTAGGAAAATTTGTTATGATTACTGTAAAACCAATTCTATCAACCTTTCATTTAGTGCGTATGGATTTGATTATGGGACAATAACAACCACTAGAATTAAGAATTGGTTTCAGACTAGTATAACAATCACCCTGTTGTCTTTTCTTTTTCCCTCTATTAAAACACTGACACTTACTCTTAACTTTTCATCTAAATACAACTTTGTGAAGAACAGCTGATCATCTCCAGCATCAACAATAGATTTATACGTCAGTGATTTCCATATATAGTCCGCATAGCCAATAATAAGACCAGAGTTTAAAAATCTGTAACCTTCAACTTTTGGGTAAACATGCTAAAAAGAAGGAAGGAAGCAAAATATTATCATCTTTTTTTCCACATCCAACACAAGTAGCTCTCCAATCACAGGATGAAAGGATGCTTAAACTAAGTCTCTCTATGACAGGGGTGGGCATCAACATGGGTCGAAGGGCCAAACTGAATTTTTCATTTAACACTGAGGGACACAAGCAAACCTTAGGCTATGGGGAAAAATATTCATACTGCTTTTTATACCTTATTACGCTCAATTTCATTGTTATTTTTTACAGATTATTCGCAATCAGGCTATACACCAAAGGGTTTTCTAGCCAGAGATGGTAGGTAGGCCTCTGTTTTGGGGTTTTTAATGTATTTTCGTGGGTCGCCACAGAATTGTCAGCCCTAATGTGGTGAGTGGGCTGCACTTTGCCCACCTGTGCTGTATGAGGCATAGAGAGTGGAGTTGTTTTTGTTTCTGATAAAAAAAAAAGTTTACTGTGGAATTGACCCCAGACCACAATAAGATCAAGCATCCATGCAATTAATTTCATCACCTCATCACATAACTTCATCACCACCTCATCACATGGCATCATAATATAACTTTATCACCACCTTACAGTATAACACCATATTATCATCACCATAAGACCAATATCATCATAACTTCATCCCTACTTTATCACATGGCATCAAAATAATGTTATCACCATCTTATCACATCATATCATAATCATCACTAGACCATTATCATCACAAAACTTCATCACCACCTCATCACATGGCATCATAATATTACTTAATCACATTTCATCCCCTTATCGCATCACTTTCTCACCACCTCATAATACAGACATCAATTATTACCATCATTACAGCCAATATCATCACCGTCATCATCATAATCTAAAGATAACGCCATCACTATTAACCTCACAATAATCATCTACTGTATTACCTAGGTTCATATGGGATTTAAAATAAATGAAGTAGCTGGTCTAGTTGCCAAGTTAACTGGATTAAGATCACAAATTGTGTTCAAAGGTTAGTTAGAGCCAGAGAAATAGAATGATAAAATAAGTATGCAACAGTGACCATCCCATGACCACGCAGGAGTCTGATTATCCATGGATTTTGGTTTCCCCACTGGGTTATACTTCCTGCCTTATTAAGGCTCAGCCACTGGATTATTAGAAGTTAGTCAACATAGTACATCTAATTGAATTTTAGCCAGATCATGCGGATGAGCCATTTAATTTATTGCCCTTAGTTGGATGTGAACTAACCGATTTATCAACCACATCATACAGTACACATACAGTAAAACCTCAAATTGAAGCCCTGGATTTCTTCTTTTTTTTTTTTTGCAAATGTTGGATGGGCTTCTTTTCGAGGTGCGCTTCAATTTGAGATGGGCTTCTTTTTCGAGGCTTACTTTTGCAAAGTAAAGAGGGTTCTTCTTTTCAAAATGAATGCTGTAAATTTTGTTAATTTGTACTATAAAACAATAAATATGGCCATTGAACATCAATCTGTAGTAAACCAAGCTTGTTTTTAATTTATTTTATTCTTTATTTTGTTTTCTGGAATTCATGTACAGTGTTTGTACTGTACTATATCAGAAAGAAGCCTATGCTATCTTGATAAGAAGCCCATGGGTTTCTTTTTCGAGATGGGGTTCTTTTCGAGGCTGATTTTGCAAACTAAAGAGGGGGGCTTCAATTCGAGATGGCTTCATCTCGAGATTAAGCCCAGTGGGCTTCAACTCAAGGTTTTACGGTTATGGTCTTCAAGACTAATCAATAATTGTCAATAATATGTTATCATCATATTTGAAAATATGAATCGTAATTATCAAATTTGCCAAACTTTATTTTAACATTTTGAATAAAAGGTATTGAGCAATTTTTTCTCACCCTAAGTGACTTATCTGGCCAGATCAAGTTTTCAGCCCCAAATACAACATTACTATCTAGATCCTTGAATTTACGAATTATTTCTTTTAATCCTGCCACAAATATTACATCATAACTGAAAGAAAAGAGGATAAAAATATTAAAGAGATGAAGATGTATGCACTGCAAACACGCATGCTGTAGGAAAAATGCCATCTTTGTAAAATCAAAAATTCAAAATTCAGAAGTTGTCTGTCCACAACAGGGGCTGCATGGACCAGCACAATGGGGTACTGTAAGGCCCTACTCATCTCGAAAGGTTTACTCGGTGCTTTAAAGTACTCATAAGGCAAATTGTGTACATTGGGCCTACGATTTATAGTCCTTATCCAAGAAGACTTCTTCCACCACCAGAACCGTAGGCGAACGTGCCGTTCGAGCCAGCGCCGATGTGGCTCTATGTTGTTTTGATACTGTATTAGTTGTATTACAGTTATCACTTCCCTTCCTTGGCAAGCTTAACATCTATTATAATATAATAATTCAAGGTCTACTGTAATATTTTATTGAATAGATAAAACAAATACAAAATAACAACAACCCCTCAACTCTGATTATTAAATATTATAAATAATATATAAATATATTATTATTATTATTATAGATATTATTCTACACAATTTTAATTTGGCCTTGGTTTTGAACATAATATTCATTTCTTTATTGTAAGCAAACATAGATGTAATATGGCAATCTGGGATGGAGGCCTGATGGCCATTAATTGTTTTTTGCCTCTGTTTCCAATGAAATTCTGCAGCTTGAAATTAAAGCTAGCGATACTGATTCTACCAAGGGAATACAAACAGCATTAAACCGCTAACAAATCTCAAAGCTTATATTTTGAAAACATTTTTGAAAACACTCTTGAAGTCATGACAATAATGGCATTATGATGATTGATGGTATACTGTATGTACGATTGATGAAGCTAGCTACTACAGTAATATTTAATGTTATGACATTATTATTTCTAATCATACATTTTAATTTTCAATAAGCTTTTACACAGTTTGACACTAAAGTTCAAAATACACATTTTCTAGACCACATAAAAATTACACTTTCTTCTTCTAGTTACCTTCTGCAATGCAGTCCACAACCATAAAAAAAACTGTAAACATTTACTTTTAGTTATTTATTTGTTTTGCTATAAAAATTAAATAAGAATGTGTCAGCTAAATGGTAAAAATACTACCTCATACCTGTAACAAATTTAATGAAAATTAAGAAACACTATAGTTACATATAAATATTTATATAAATATTATATAAAAACTTTATTTAAATAAATATAAAAACAGATATATACTTGGCAAGATAAAAACATTTCCAAATTAAGGTACCTATTAAACAAATAATCAAACATATTTTTTTAAATAAAGTGCAACTGTATACATTTGTCAATAATATAATACAGGTAAAATATTTTAATACAGTAGGTCTTCCTCTAATAAAAGATCCCTCCAATGTAAGACCACCTTACAATTAAAGAACACTTTTCTGTGATCTTGAATTAATAAATGTCCATTATTATCTTTATTATTCTAATAATAGACCAAAGCTGAAATCCCGGTCCCAAAAAGTGGTCTGCAATTGGAGGGGAACCTGTATATTCACTGGTAATGAATCGCTGATCCATGATGCCATGGGGACGGTTGTATCTTTATCTGTTAAATATTTAGGTTAGTTAAAATGAAACTGAAATTATCTTACCTGTCAGTGAATAGAATAATAGTGTCCGACTCATCTTTGTACTTTTTTAGAGCTTCTATAAATAAATTGATTTTTTGCCCTCCACCAGGACCCCACTGGATATCCCCTCCTGTCCACTTCTTGTGCATCCCTAAGACCTTTAAAAAAAATATATGTTATGTTTTCAGGTTGCAACTAAAGTCTATGCTGTTTTGAGATTCAAAGTACTAATTGTTATAGTATGTGATTTTTCTAAAATATAAGGACAAGTAAATTTGTTCTTTTTTCTTTTTTTTTTGCCAATTTCCGGCTCAAAATGTTCTTATTTTGTTCTCAATTTATTTTTATTTATTATTATTTCTATTCCACTGAACAGTATATCACTGTACTAACATACTATAACGTACTGGTATAACGTATTGAAACCCCTGTTTTGTTTTGTAGGTGTAGGAGAAAACCTTGGGTCTAACTTAAAAAAAGGAGATGAATTTTGTTGGAAATCTCCTCTAGTTTATGAGTACAAAATTGTATGCACTTCCGTTCAAAACTCATGATGCTGGATGCTTTCGAAGTTTTGGTAAACAAGAACAAAAACAAGCAGTGGGGCTCTGGGGTCAGCGCCTTACAGGTACATGGACCCAAAAAAAAAAAGCAATTAATTCAGGTAGTAGTAGCAGTAGTATAGTTCATCACCAAAGTTACTACAAATGATAAACAATCTCATGAACTTCATCTATCTTCTACAATAACGAAGTAGGATTTATGTACATGTACCACCAAATGGATTTAAATGAGTATTTGGTTAATTTCAACCAATCAAAATCAACCAATGCCTGGTCTTGACAACAGATGAAATCAAATTAGCGTGTTATAAATAATTTCACTAATTGAGTATTAAATGTGATGACACAAAATAAAAAGTGTGGTTAAGAAATGAGATAGAAAAATTCCGTAGATATTATTCATGATTATAAATCCATTATTTATCTTGAAATGGTGTGAAGAAATGTTTTTTTCTATGATTGTTCAGTGATTATGAGTAATAAATGACCTTTGGTCGTCAAAAAATAAAAAAATCATCCATCTTGTAAATTCACAGGCCATTTGTGATAAATAAACCAATACTTAATTCATAATTGCATAAAAATAGAATACACCATATTAATGTACATTACCTTCTTTTATATATTTTGAATTCATTCTTTCAATGAAAATAATTCTTTTTTAATATAGCGCATTAAATAAAAATAAAAATCTCAATGCGCTGAAGAGCCGATGAATGCACAGGTGGAAAACGAATTTTGAGGAAAGAAATGTAGATGAAATTGGCATACAGTAAGCTATCAGTTGTGATTTCAATAGAGGGATGTAGCGATGGGCGTCACGTGACCTAACTTGCGTGCTAGATATAAACAATCCACTAACACAGCAGTGTTTTACTGTACATGGAGATTTCTATCACGGCCGTCTCTTGTTCACCGACTCTCAATCAACCCGCATACATCAATCAACTTCTTCCCAAATATGTGCCTGGCCGTTCCCTACGTTCATCTGATCTCAATTTAATTTCTGTCCCTCGCACCAACACTAAGACCTTCGGACACAGATCATTTTCATTTGCTGCAGCCACACTCTGGAATGCACTACCACTTCACATTAAAAAATCAACATCAATTGCTTAATTTAAAAAATCACTCAAAACGCACATTATTCCAACAATAACATGAAGCGCCACTGATAATTACTTCGGTTTTTTAAATGGCGCTATATAAGTTCTTACCTTATTATTATTATTATTATTATTATTATTGCAGTAAAGATCATATTAATTCCCAGTAAACTATATTAAATTGATTGGAAATTAAACTTAAGAATTTTGCATAATGTAATGCTAATTTACTAAGGATACTGGCCGCAAGAGTTCAGATTTTTCGACAAATGTTATACCTAGGCCCCTGCACATCTACAGCATTGTTAAGCTATGAATGATGGTCTTCGATCCGCGACCTAGGCTGCGATGCTAGGGCCAGCTAAGGTTTATGAAGGATCACTTAAATTTCAAAGCATACAATACAAGGAGAACACTAGGATAAGTAAAATAAACACTATTTTGAACAATCGTAATTGCCTTTGCTAGCCATTTACTTCTCACGTTAACAGTGGGTGGTTGTTTCGCAACCATAACATTATCTTTTCCTATGCTGTCACACTGTAATGTTTTTCATGTATCCAAGCTAGGTCACGTGACCACCTGTAAACAATCATCGCTAAATCCCTCTATTGACTGATAGATGAATTTTTATACACTACCTGACATAAATTGAACTCTATATACATAATCACATTGGATTCATATTTTCAAGATTTGAACAAGATGCATTAATTCTAAAACACATACACTGGAAGCCCAACAGTAGTGGCTCCTTGGGGTCGGGGTTTCCAAGACCACATTGATACAAGTCGCTTGTGTCATTTAAGGTGGCACTTTCTCCGCACTGTCTCTCCCCTCGAAACAGAGGAGTACGTGTTTACCTAAGAGGTTTGAGTTTCAGTACAATGATTTATTTCATACAGCAAATTACGTAATACATTACACCCCAGGGAGCTTTAATAATATGCAGGGAGCAAGCGTAACATGATTCCTGATCTTGTATAGGTGGCATATTGATACTTTTGTACAGTATATGAATATGTACGACAGTAATTTACTGTTTATGTGATATTGTAAAGTTCAGTGGAAATGAACTACTGCATATCACCCATAGGCCTAGCTAAAAAAAAAAAAAAAAACACTTTTCAATACTTTATTTAATTTTAGATTAAATTATGACTGCCTACACAAATTCTACTCCTCATTTAGTTTATTTTAATGCATATAACTTTCATTTTTTTTTTTTTTACAAAATTATAGTAAGATAGTAAGTTTATATTCCTTTCAGTAAGGCCTCTGACAACAAAGTCCTGCCTATTATAAATCAATTTAATATTATCAAATATTTGAAGTGTTATTCAATATTTTCAATTAATAATTTGCATTTGAATGCAAGTATAAATCTGGCCTGCTTAAAACTGCCACATATGCACATCTCATCCACCAACACTTGGAACCTTTCGTTCCTGAAAACTATAGATTCAACACTCAACTTGAACATGAAGTGTTCTCATGTGACCACTCCAAACAGCATAGTTTAAAGAATTTGTGTGAAGCTACAGTATGGTTTATCCTTTCGCTATGAAGACCAAGACTTATTATTAATATACTGTACTTTGATTAGCAGAGCTAAAAAAAAACATTCAGAAATACTGTCAGACAGTGGGGAAGCAAAAAGAAAGTTTATAATATTGTTTTCTCATTTTACATAATTGTTCTGCTGTTAAAAACATCTAGGATTAGGCCTGGTCATGAGCGCAGATCTGTTTTGAACCATAGAGATCTAGCTGATATGTGTGAGTCATACAAAAAAAAAATTAAAAACATTGTCTTTGAATATTTACTTTACTTTATACTACTTCAAAGCCATGCGTACACATCCATCTCATCCCCATCATGGTTGAAATTGAACTTTACATACATACAATGTTTAAATATTTATAGTTCATACATTAGTAACAAGTTATATATAAATTATGAAGCAAAAAGAGTACTTAATTTTACACTTTGTACTCGACCTGCTTTAATACCAATTCTAATTACTTTAAAATTTTAATCAACAGTAAATATCATGAAAAATGTGATGAGGTGATGTAAAAGCTTTGAATTGAAATTACAAAGAAAGGAAAGAAACATGATTAATATACAGTGACAAATTGCTAATCTATGAATAAACAATATCAATAAACAAAGGTCCATCACATAATTAAGGGATGATTAGGCAAATAATGTATTGTTATCTATTTAAAAGCTCTGATATCAACATTTAAAGGAGGTTGTTCTTATAGTTTATACTAAAAAAAAAAAAAAAAAAAAAATTACCATGAAACATTGATTTTAGAATATTCTTTCATTGAATTTGCAATCAATGATAGAGTACAGTAGTAGAAAGTGAGGGTAAAAAAAAGAAAAGAAAACAATGCATAGAACCATTAAGGATGATTTATTTTAGAATACTAAATTCTTAATTAAATTAGATTGATATTTCATCAAACCGTTACAGCTAGTCAAAATTCACGGTCAATTATTGAAATAATCGCTCTCTACATGATTTGCCATGCTACTTTATGGACAGGTATAGAATACATTAACTGTGTATAATGCTTCCTATCACCATGGAGGTATATCACAAATCTCTACACATCTGCCTGTCTGAACACAAACTACTCTTTAACAAAACAAACTACTCTTTAACTCTTTATTATTATTATTATTATTATTATTATTATTATTATTATTATTATTATTATTATTATTAATTACTTTAAAAGAAGCTTATGCTATATGTAAAAAGCCAAGGTTTATTATAGCAGCTTAAAAGCATGCCAAGGAATTACATTTGTTTTTCTAATTAGGTAATTAATTATTCATTTTATTTCCTGTACATTATTATTATTATTATTACTATTATTATTATTATTATTATTATTATTATTATTATTATTATTATTATTATTATTACTTTAAAAGAAGCTTATGCTAAATGTAAAAAGCCAAGCTTTATAGCAGCTTAAAAGCATGCCAAGGAATTACATTTGTTTTTCTAGTTAGGTAATTAATTATTCATTTTATTTCCTGTACATAAACCTGGTTCTCAACTGATAACTTGCTCTAATCCACAATTGGTAAGCTTTGTCTCTGAATTGTTTATTCTCCATACTTTCTCCTCATAATGCCTACTTTGATCTAATTGGCTAATTGCCTCATTTAAATAAATGCATATTAATTAGGATTTCTGGTAGCTTGTACTGTATATTTGTCTCTTTGAGTTATGAATTATTATTCCTGATGATGGTTAAATAAAAGATTAAAATGGCCTTGTCAATTTTTTGAATGACTCTCATTTTATTTGTATTTGAACTCAGTGAACATACTGTACTAATGGTTTCTGCCAAGTTGCCAATCTTATTTATACTACTGAACATCCTAGACATTTAAACTACTAGTAGAAAACTGAACTATGATGTGACTCTTTAGACCTGTGTCAGATTTTTGTTTGCAGTGAAAAATAACAAACTTGCTTGGTTTGCTAGAGATTGATAAATTTAACATTGTAACATACAAACTGTACTCAGAACTTTAAAATGCCATTATTTTAAGGATGAAATGAAAGGAGACGCATCCAAATTTTGGGTCTGTTTTTAGTTTCCTTAAATAGCAAATTAGATTCAAATGTTAAACACTGAGTATATGTGTTTGTTTTGAAAATAATTGCTTGACACAAGTTAACTAATTGTATTGATTACAGTACTCTTAACATATTCAGTATAGAGTACCACAGTCGTGTTGTCATGATGTCAGTTGGCGCCCTCTGTTGTCAACAGACGTAGGTTACCCTTTGTTACGCCTGAATGTATAGGCTTTCTGGAATTAGGCATTTTAAAATCTAATATTTTACCATCAAACTGTACTAAAAACACAAAAGCTCGCATTATTATTATATTAGTTATTGAACGCACATTTAATCATCAATTAAGATTTACAAAAAAAAGTAAGATACAACATTTTAATAATTACGTTAGAAATTAGGATCAATGGTTATTAGTGGGGAAAATGGCGTCCGGTTGAACGTTTCTTTGCAACGATAGCAATGGAGTAGTATCACGCGGTATCGTGACGTAACACTGTAGAACTCTATACTCATGATGACTCTACAGTCATACAAAATTATCCATATTTAATATTAAGTCCTTTTCAATCATTTATTTCATTCAATAATAATCTAGAATAGGCATCCCTAAATTCATTTATTTATCCCCCACTTAATGTATTCATTTTTTTTTTCAACCATAAAGGGTAACACTTTCAGCTTGTAGTATTTTATTGGGAAGCTGATATTCATGGGATGTCTGTAAAATATTAAAATGAAATACTGTCAGGAAGTCCCATTATGATGCTCAGGGAGTGGAGATGACTTTTTTAGCCATGAGAAAAATTATGGTTTCAAAGAATTTGAACTGAAATGCCTGGGATTGGAAGTATTTCTAAAACACTAGCTACAGCTCAATAAATAGTATGTTCTTCAACCTTCTTTTATTTATCCATTCAACCATTTTAGTTGCTGTAAGTGTGGATGCATGGACTTCAGAAATTTGCCCAAAGGAGGCCCAACAGCTCCATATTATGTGTTCCCCAATTCTTATCATTCATTCAACTTAGAATTTTTTTATTCCTTGTTTCGCATACTTATGTTTTTTAACGATCATTGGAGTAAGGCAAAATAAAAACAAAAATATAATTTTGCTTTTAGCAAATAGTTTTGTCAAAAACATCAGACGGAGGAGCAAATAAAAATTAAATTTTACTGGTGAATGTAGAATAGGATGGTTAAATGCTTCAAATTATATAATCAGGAAGAACCATACATAACTTATCTTTGGAAATTTCAAGGCAACGGAGGGCGTAATAAAAATAAAGAAAAACTTCCATTTTTTTCTGAAATGTCCACTTTTTCGTGGTGGCGGGTACGCTAATTGGTCAAAAATAAAATTTTATTTTTATTCAAAATCATCAATATTTGCAGTTGGCGGGTTTGCTAAACAAGATATAAAAAACTCTCGCCTTATGATAGTACTATGTGGATGTATTGGTGACAGACGATCAGGTCCACAAGACAATCGGCCCAGATGATCAGGCGCATTTCCAGATGATCAGGTCCATGCCAAGACAATTGGGTCCACGTGTAGACTATAAGGCCCACTTTTATTCTGATTCAATATTGTGATGTAATTTCATTATTTAAAAATATACCTATAAAGACTAACAATTAAAACAATCATCTATTTATTTTAATATAAATTATTTCGGTATATAGAGAGCATCTCATTTTCCAGGATAATGTCATTTTTTTCAATCAATCAATCATGAAATGATTTTTGCCTATAGATGATTGGGCCTATGAAACGATCGGGCCCAGGATGATCAGGCCCATTTCAAGGCTATCGGTTCCATAATTAAGACAATCAGGCCCACATTCAAATTGGGCCCGATCGCCTTGAAAATGGGCCTGATCGCCCAGGGCCTGATCCTCTTTAGGCCCAATCATCTGTAAAGGCTTATTTATACTTGCAACGATAAAAGCCTCTGTCTTGATTAGAATATATTTCGGTAGCCTGGGTTCCAGGCCCTAATTTTAGGTTACTCACTCTTTATTGCACTTAATGTGCACCATACTTAATTTCATTGGCGTCCCATACTCGATTTCTATTTTTTCGAATTAGGGCCTGGACAAACGATTCATGCGTGCAATTTCCCACATCAAATTTGATGTGGGATATCGTATGCATGACTGATTTTATAAATCACGTGATTGGCACTTTATGGATATTAATCAATCTTTGTAAATTTTCAAAAATTGAAGATGCAGATGTCTCGACTAGAATAAGCTCCAGCTCCCTTTTGGCTACCTACTTGAATTAAAACAGTTAGTATAATAGTTCTGGCCTGCTGAGAACGACATGGACTGATAACCGTAGGCTATACTTAGGAACCTTGCTCACCGCTAGCTGCTACAGATTTAGGCCTTTAGGGTAGAATATTGTTAAAAAGGTAGGCCTCTGTAAGTAAGAACTTAAAAATACGCCAAGCCTCTACTACTAGTCTAGGCTAGGCCTACTACTCCTGACTCCATCCAGACGAGGCCTGAGCCATCTTCCTGGAAAGTTAAAGTTTTGTTGTATTTGTATGGTATGCCATCTAGTCTAATCTTAATTGTTTTTGCCATTGCCAAAAATAGTCTTACTAAATTTCTATTCTAAATATTTTAGGCCCGTTTTATTAGGGAGGACTATTTAAATTTAGTCATGCCTAATTAGTCGACGCGAGTGATTCAGTTTCGTGGCTCCAAAAATATAGACATTTGATTGGTTGAAATTGTTTATTTCGGTCCGCCCATTAATCCAAATACGGAATATAAGATTAAGTCATTCTTTTGGCATCCTGGTGCCTGAGTTCAGTGTTTTACAGTACAAGTCGCTTATTCCGTCTATCTCTAAATTAACTTTCTCGTTGGTGGCACTGTCCAGAATGAGAAAAATAATAACAAATAAGAGACTTGTGGCAAGTCTAATATTTCGGCTGAAAACAATACAATTTATATTTTATGCAAAGAAAGTTTTGTCGATTTATTTTCTTTAAACATTTTCTTGGCTGGTTAACATTTTATCCAAGATTTTTTACTGCAATTTTAAGTGTTATGGAAGTTAGAAACAATCGTTTGTAATGGCGTCATTGCCACCAATCGCTTTCGTAATGGCGTCAATCACGTTCATAGAATAGAGTTGGGAGATGCCATTAGTTATACTACTACATATAGCTCCATTATTATAATCCAAAATCAATTCTCTAGATCATAGCTCTCACCTATAGTAAATTAACTTTATGCTCTACCCAGTTCAATGTTGAGATTGGACCCAGCCTTAATATCATTATTACACATATTACTTCATAACTGTAGGCTTAATGAACCATAGGACTATTATCATTCAATCTGGCAACATAGCCCAGTGGAGATGATCAGACTAAAGTGGGTAATATTCACAGAGTACAGCCAGTGCAATAGAGAGATTCGGCGATGGGCGTCACGTGATCTAACTTGGGTGTTGGATAAACAATCGACTGACACAGCAGTGTTTTTCATGGAGATTGCTATTGCGGCCGTCCCTTGTTTATTGCTGTAAAGATCATCATTTCCTAGTAAACTACAGTACAGTATAACAAATTGTTTGAAAATTAAACTTCAAAATTTTCTCTTAATGGTTTGCTAATACCGTAAAAGGATACTAGCAGCAAACATTGAGATTTTTTTATTAGGCCTAGGCCCCTGCACATCTACGCCTTGGTTAGTTACAGTATGCATGATGGTCTTTGACCCGCGAACCATGCTGCGATCTTAGGGCTAACTAAAGATTATGAAGGATCACTTAAATTTCAAAGTGCCACACAATCTTTGGAGAATGCTAATGTAGGATACAGTAAGTAAATATAAACACTATTTTGAACTTTCCTAGCCATTTATTTCCTACATTAAACAGTGGTTGTTTTCGCAACCATACATTATCTTTTCCTATACTATCACACTGTAATGTTTTTCATTTACACCCTTAGTTAAGGGGTCGTGCAAAAACTATTTTAACGCGAGTACCGCGTTATCGGCTGTTTTGTCGCTGATTTTCACTAACGCGGCATATGGGCGTGGCCTAATATTCACCGTTCACGAGCTAACGAAATAACTAATGAATATGCATGATAGCTAACTCATTCTGTTTACCGCGGCACTCGCGTTACGTCGTCCACGGGGTAGAAGTTTGTTGTTTACGTTTACGAAGAATTCTGTATGAGACAAATTCTGTACGAACCTACGAATGGTTGATGGAGCACGTCGGCAATTTTTGTATTATATTTTACTTTCACCAGTCAGTTACAATCAAGTATCTAGGGCCTAGTCCAGCCATTAGAGTTAGGCTTAGAGCCGGCTTAGCTGGAGGGTACTACTACCGTAGTAATCTAGCAACTTATGTAGTAGTATAGGTAGCGTGGTAGTTTTAGTACTGTAATTATTATTCATAGGCCTAGTAGTAGTACTTTATGCCTAAAGGCTTTATATATTTAGGCCTTATTTATTATACAGTACTGTATTATTTATTTATATAAAGTGACTTCTTTCTTGGACGTGTCTCCCGACGGAATGTGAGAGGAGATAGTGCCTAAAAATAGAACACCTCTGCTAAAAATAGAATACTGCTCACCGGCCAGGGATATCGCTCACGTGATCAGCCCTAATCAGTAGTTTTCGACTCCGTGTGCGTATTGACTGCCTGGAAGAATGTCGGCTGCTAAATATAAAAGACTCCTAAATGGAATTAGTAGTGGGAAAAATTCTCATCGTTGTACAGCGTCCTACAATTCTATCTACTGTATATTCTTTGACTCTAGTATTTGTAAGCCTACTATTTTATGTGTAGCATCGGAGATGTAGTAAACCAAAACTTATGTGCGACAATAACATTTTGGCGTCCGCCTTCTTTAGATAAAATTGTGATGCTGTATAATGAATAAGGCAAGCTATATAGGCCTTCGGGGGTGAACAAATTCAGCTAAAATTAAACAATACGGGGTTCATTTATTGAAGCTTTTTATCCACTGTTAAGCAATGGGTGTAACCGTAGAGATTTCTATGGAAACTTTTTTATCCATTGTATATAATTAAATGGTACTCATTTCATAGCTGCGAAAAAAAAATACAGGCCATCCTGAAATTACGGGGGAAATCACACATAACCAAGTAGGCCTAAAAATACTTGTGTATCAGTATATGAAATTAAAAAAGAACGTTCTTGTTGCATTGCCTGAGTTCATTGACGTAGAGGTAAGACAAGGTACTCTAGTCGGAATCACAGAGACAAATACAAGTAGTTAATTTGGCTAGCTGCCAGTTTTTAATCAAGTCCACAGCCAGGAGTTCGTGCTGTGTGAATTTGCCTGAAAGTTTCCCACACCAAGAAGATGTTACTCCTAGTACAAACTCATGATCCATCGCATCGCGGTAGTCGCGTTATGCTACAATCGGCCGATTTGGGTAGACTGTGCAGACAGCTAATAAATATTCATGACCTACCGCGGTAGCAATCTTATGCTTCATTGATCTGCCTCATTAACGAACTCACGGTAGATGTGATAGTGATCAGGGCGATAACGCGGCATTTGCTTTAAAATAGTTTTTGCACGACCCCTAAGTCATGTGACCAGCTGTAAACAAACATATCTCCGAATCCCTCTAATTAGGATGGTTTAGAGAAATGTATACTGTATATCATACTAATAATTTATATTTACATTGTGTTGAGCAAATAAATATAATAAAATTTCTGAACTATTTACTTATTACTATGTAAACTCTTAAAATTAAAAATACTTTATGCAATAAAAAAAAAATGGATACACAGACACCAAAGGTTTTATCTGTGGTTATGCCACTACCCTTTGCTGGATTACTTTTTTGACAGATTTCAAATTTCCTTGGTTGATCAAACAAAAACCGAGGCAACATAAAACTTAAAGAGTGTGACGTTCGAACGTTTATAACCCAACATCATGCATCCCAGTGGTCTTAAGAATTGCTTTCTAAGAGTGTGGTGTCTCCAGCATGCATGCGATTTGGCAACATACACAGGCCTAGACTTTAGTTGTCATTTTTTAACATATCGTTGACACTGAGATGGTGTGTGATAATGTATGACATAGACAGGCCATTTGTTGGAAACAAAAATTCAGTCTGTGTCTATATTAAATTCAACCAACTCCCTGCTTCAACATTGTCAAAATGACATTCAAATTTTAAGAACGTAAATTCATACTAAAAAAAAGGTAACCTTTTAATCTAACCTTTGATAGGTCAATTTTGATGAACGAAATATCAATTTCAAGGAGATTTAAATAGAAAAGCAAGATATTAGTGTTTCAAATAATAATGTGAATTGATGGAGAATAGTGACATTTCTATGAAAAATTTGTTACAGTACCTGAACTTTGATGTCATGTTGATGACATGATTTCCAGTACCTCAAAAATCCATCTGTTTCATTGGTTGCTACAGTAAAGACGACAACTTTTTGTTCATTTACTAAAAGAAAAAAAAAACAATCTAACTGTAATTTTTAGAATAATTTGATAATATTAAGGTATTGCTCAGCGCTGCATCAGCTATACTCTGGGAGGCCACCATTCTGACTGAAACCATAATGTGAACATTTTATGTTGAATGCTGAGGGCTGAAATTATATTACATCAATCGTGGAGGTGGACACAATGATTGAGGGGTGCTACTGTAGGCTGCAAGATGGGGTGATATGAAGTGATCTTTTAACTACAGTATTTCAGTGCAATTCTTGTGCTTTGGACATTTTCAATGTAGGGGAGGGCTGGGGAGACCTTTTTTTTGGGAGGGGAAAAGGAGCACATCCCTGCGCACAACACTAAATATGCCAGCATACAGCATACACTTACTATACAGACTGATTTCAAAAAGTTTTAAATGGGCAGCCTTTTGACAGGATCGGGTGTACTCTGCATTGTTATACAAAATGCTGTACACAATTATTTTAACCGTCAAAAACGAAATGAAAAATAGTGTGTGTGATATTCATTGATACTGTACAGTAATTCAACACTTTTTTTGGAAAACCAAATGTACACTTGTTTGAAGTACTGTATGTTCCATGTGTTCCACTACCAATTACTGTAAAATGGTTCCACAACCTTGGCTCAGTTAGTTGAGAAACATTGTCTTCCCAGCTGTTTGCTCTTCAGGAGAACTGTAAATGCTCCACTGCAGAATGGCACAGTAAATTTGATTTGATTTGATTAGATTCGATTTATTTAAAAAAATTTTCAAAAGTAAACAAAGTACAAAATTAAATGAGTCATAAACAACAATTCCAGAGAATTCCAGGATAACCCTTTTAAGCATATCTGCTTGTTTCCGAAGAAGTCCTGTTGAAATCAATAAGACACACAACAATGACAAATTACAAAGATAAAGGGCAAAAGTAAGAAACATAGTAAAATACTAATTACAATACTGTCTAAACAATTTGCTTGAAATGTGAAACATCTAAAAGAACTAATGGGTGAACAGAACTTTAGTTTTAAATGTAATAATATCATTTTAGCATTAAATTTAATTTTCGTTAATACAATTTTAAAAAAAATGGTTGTTTTAATGACTTTCTATTTATTCAATTAATTTAAACAATCACAAAAATAGCGATTGTTTTTGGTAATATGTCTGATTAACTGCAAACTGTATTAACACAGCATAACCATTCAAAATTTTTATGAGGTTATTTATACTTACCTGAAGTATATTAAGCTTTCCGGAGGCCAGATCCAAATAACAATGTCATTTTTAAACATCCAGGAAAATGAAAATGGGAGTGTCCTTAAAAATAATGTTGAATGGTTCAGAGTACTAAACCACAGAATTCAAGCCAATGATCAGAAATAGGAAGAAAACCAGGTGTGTTTATATTTTTGCAAATTAGTGTAAAAAAAAAAACTATGGTATAACTAGAATGCTCTGTGAGGCTTGGATTGGATTGAAAGAAATCCTGAATACAGCATTACATGGGGCCCAAATCTTCTGGATACAATATGATACGAAACAATTTATTGGGTTCACTTTCAGATCAGTGGCACCTATCACTTTGATAGTGCACAAATTAACAATATAAAATATAAACAAAAGAAAGCAAAAGACAGTTCAAAAACAACAAACGGATAAATAGCATAATAAAAACAAAAACCAAGTAATTTACAGTAAAGTTTTACCCTTATTTGTATATATTAACAAACTGTTACTATAATTAAGTAAGCAATCTGAATGAAACAAACTGAGCTGAACTGGAAGTCGCTGGAGTCTCCCGGAATTCAGGACGGCTTCCCGCACTAAAACTGTAAGCAAGCAAGATTTGCCAAAAAGTAACGCACACCTCCCGCAAATTCATCATTTGCATCACGACTTTTCACTACTTTATAATCAATTGTCTCACAGAAGTCAGTGCAGATGGTTATCACCAGGGCCAGCAAAATAAACACTAGGTGTAGAAAAGTTGTTACCAGATCTCCTAGAAGTGACTTGTTCCAGATTGGAACCCTGTAACACTGTAGAAGTAACTTTTAGCAAATACTTAATATTAATACTAAATGATGGACACAAAACTGAATTACCAAAACATTTCTTTTTTTTAAACCATATTCTGAGAGGTCGACTCTTCTAGTGTATCCTATACTGCAGTAGCAGGTTGGCAAATGTTAAGGGCCCTCTCAAATAAATGAATTAATGTGATGTTTTATCCGCAAAGCTTTATTAGGGAGTGAAGATGTGTTTATAGTCATAAGAAAAAAAAATCATGTGGGCTGTCACAAGATTGGAACCCAGCCTGCAACTGAAAGGCAAGCATTTTAACCACCAAGCTATAATCGCCACTCCAATAGCTAAGTACTGAATTTATATTAAATGATATTTTAAGGCCATAATATATTTGTATTTTAGAAACTGACAATGTTTGAAAATAAAAGAAACAAATACAGCCTCAAACTACATTTTTCAATGTTTAAGACTTAATTGAACTGCCAGACTTTTTGTCCATTCAGTCCTGTACTGCAATATTATTATAAAATGATTAAAACTAGAACTAACATTTGGATAGTACTATTTGCGATGAACTGGTGAATGAATAAAATTCAATATTTTAATTGAGAATTGCACAGGACAGAAAAACATGTTTTCAGCTTGGGAAGGCCTTCAGCCTGCAGTGGGCCAACAACGGCTGAAATGATAATGATTAAATAATAATGATGATAATGATGATGATGATGATGATGATGATGATGATGATTGATCATGACGACAATTGTAATAGCCTTCAATGCTCGTAATTTTTAAAACATTGTGTCCATTTAACTACTGTACAATTATAGCGATATCAATCTAAACACAGTTCAGGTATGTACTGCAATGTTCAGATTAATGAATGATTAAAACCAGAAAATACTGTAATAATATTTATGATGAAATATTTTAAATAAAATAGCTTTATTTATTTGTTGAAATTGTACTATAGCTTAAAATTATGATATTTTCCTCTCCATCTAATAATCATTAATAAAAACTCAAAAATTACAGTATTCATATTTTTGAATGAAGATAATTTTTTCTTTTTGGTAATAAAAAACAAAAGTATTCTGTGTATCCTTGAAAGAACGAACCATGCACATGAATTATCTGTTATCTGGTTTGGTTTTGATACAAGATTCAAACCACCATATAATATTACTGTATGCTTGGCAAACATGGTTACTGATCAATTTAGTAGGAAAAAGTTTTGGAATCATATGCTATGTTCAGACACATCAGCTTCCAGTACGCTAGCGGAACGTTAATCGAGTTGTGTTAACTTGTGTGCGGTACAGCAAATGCCAGTATTAACGGGCAATTACTGGTATACGATAATCTACCAACAGACACCAGATTAGTGTACTGTACGCCACTGAGTTATGACAGTCAAGCATCAATGATTACGATTACGAATATTTCAGTGTTAATAATCGCCCAATCTGGACATCTTGCTGGTTACGCCTTGGATTAATGTACGCCCGGTGTTAGATACGCCTGGCATACTGTAACTCTAAGGTCTGAACGCAGCCACAGACTATTAATATACTGATACTCTAAATCATAAAACCCTCTGTTCAGATGATGTTTGCAGTTAACAAGTGTATTCAAAGTTACCATAAATTCTCAAATTATAAGCGCTACTGTGCTAATAAAATATTTGTACAGTACTGTAGGCTTCAGTGCGGCGCTTATTTATAAATTTAGAGCGGCGCTTATAAAAAAACATATCAACGTGGCGCGTTCCATGTCCATTCCCAAGTTACCTATTTCACATATTCCTGTATTTCAGTAGGCCTATCACAGGTCCTACGTAATAAAACGTTTATAATAAAGAAATGCTTATGTCTTCATTTTGTTATTTATACACTGTATATAGGCCTGCATTGTATTTAAAACCATGTTTCTCAAAGTGTTTCATTATGCACAGAGTACAGTAATGAATACTCTCGATTAAGCGCTGTGAGCTTATTCGAGAGTGACACATAGCTATAAAAAAAATCAGGTTTGGTTCGGCGCTTATTTGAGAGTGGTGCTTATTCGAGCATTTACGGTATTCTCAGAGGCATGCATGCACACATCTTTCTGTGTGTGAGTGAGAATACAGTACTCATTTTAAACAACAGAATTATGTACCAGTAGATTGTACAGTATTCAATGATAGTGGCAAACACCTCACTGTCATAAGCAATCATATACGCTGCTGGTGTGCTACTGTTTGCCCAAGCGTATCTTAAAGATGTATTGTCCCTTGCTAATGTAAAAAAATCATGAAAAAATAATTTTGAAATAAACTTGCTCATATTGCAATAGTATACAGTACAGATTATTAACTTGTGCATAAAAATTATTGAATTTTAAAAATGTGTACCCTGATTTTTAAACCAAAAAATTATAATAAAAATAATCACTGGAAATTTTTCAATCATCTTTTGCTGTAAACTGATGGGTAGACATTTTTTAAATACACTAATTTCTATGTTCAATTTGATAACTTTTATGTTACTTTCAAATGGGCAAGTTAATTTCAAAAAATATTTTCATGATTTTTTTGGTATTTAGCAAGGGACAATTCATCTTTAAGCCATTTCAGACAGAGGTATTGTTAATGCCTAGTTAAAATTGTGCTATTTCCATTGATAATATAAATCCTATGGATATAAATATTATGAATCCTCCCAGACTTTTTGAATTCTTGCTTGACGAATCTGCATGTCACAGCGCCATGCAGCACCTGCATGTTTTACTCAATTCTGAGGTTTAGTGCAGTATACAAACAGAAACAAAAACAGGTTCTGGTAATATTGCGTTAATATTACAGTATCGTTACCCTAATACCGATACGGACCATTCATACAATACCAACCAAATATTGCGGTAATTATTGTCTTATAAACATTGCAATAATTTTCATGTACAGTAGGCTTACCGTGAACCCTTTACATGACAATAGAGTGAAACTGAAACCTGGACTCTATGGATGCACAGTCAGAAAAGTTTAGCATTAAAACAAATCAATAATTTTTAAGGATTTTGATGAATTTTAACAATTGTATGTTGCATTTTAAATGCTCTTCCATGATGGGGTAATTACAGTACATCGGATGTTACTGTAGAAAACAAAATTTTTAATTAATTTAAACATCAAGGTTTTCCTTTCTTAATTATACAGGTATTTTCTATTTATCCAAAATACTACACTAAAATAAGGTAATTAAGCTTTTACGTATTTTTTTATTTATTCCTATTATTTAATACCGAACCTTGCCTGATTTTATCATGAACCACTACAGTATCTGTAAATATTCCCTTTTGTGCAATAATTCCCATGGCTTCTGGACTCCATTGGAAATACAGTAAAGTCTGACATACAAAACGCTAGACTTTAACTGTAATGGGTCATCCGGGCATTCAAATAATTATTTCTCTTTTTATACATTTTTATGTATTTTTTTCATCATTTTAATATAAATTAGTGTCACTGAATGCAAAATAAATAAAACGATACAAAAGTCAATTTTAAAAGGCTACCATACAGTACTGTACATTCAGTGCAATTTTCATCATGGTATAAATAAAGCCTGTCTGTATTTATTGTGGTAACTCATTGTACCGTTCTAACGTGGAAGGAATGTCCTTCCTCAAGCGAATCTGTTCCGCCACAATCCAAATACTGCACTGTAGGTACCATTCACTGCCCAAAATTCAGTCTGGAGAACATCCTAGCACTTTTATTGCGCAGTGTTTAACAATAAACAATTCATTAGTTTCAGACATAAATTGGATCACACAGTGACTGTATCAGGCTTAGACCTAAAGTTTATAACAATATTTTTTTTAATTAATTAATTAATCAACATAAAGATAATTTTTTGTTCATTTCATTTATTTATTTGTCTATTACAATACACACTGTACTAACATATACTGTAAATAAAGCTTTATAAAATACAGTAAAGTTAGGGATACTGTAACTAAAATTCTAACCCCCATCCCCAAAGTTCTATGATCAAAATTATGATAACACCCTATACATATACCTTGCAATTAAATATTTGACAGTTTCGATTAACTTTTGCATCTTGCATTTTCATTTAGCAACTTCTGTGTGCAACTTGTATGTACTGTATTTAATTATAATTTATATTAAACAAATACGAATGTATTGTGTGTACAGTAGGAACCATATCTCAGAGCTGTATTTTATACTGTAGGCCTATTGTATTCTATTGAATTGACCATACCGGTGGGGGCTTAATCCCCCTGACCCCTGTTGGCACCTGGTTTCGGGCCAGGTGCTGTATTAATTTGAAAGTTTGCATTTGTCTGATGTCTAGGAAAGCCTACTGTGGGTAAACAGGACTATTTCAGGCGCAAACAAAAAAAATTGTTCGCGAACGTTGTGGTTTGGTGTCACAAAATAATATTCACACAACATTGCACAGGATTGTACTTACAGTATGGTGGGCAGAGATGGGCAGCACTACCCAGCCTTGAAGATTTCCACCCAGTCTGAAGCTAATTTCATAGCCCTCCTCCAACCACCTTTATTACGCATCCTTAAAATGCACTCATTATTATTTAGAGTCTGCTAATGTTATTACCCACCCACCCTTAAAATTCCTCACTCCACACTTAGTTTTCTACAGCTACAACCCTGGTTGCAGCAACGTTTAACGTTATGACATTGTAAAATTAGGTTAAAAACATACTTATCATTCTACAAAGCAAAGTTTTTAACATAACACTAAACTGTATTAACGTTATTATGATGTTCTTATAGCGTAATATTGCGTTTCGGTCAATTTGATTAATTAAAAACTATGAATTATCCTATAAATAATACTGATAAGTATTATAATAATATGTGTATTGCCTTAAAAGCCAAACAACATGTTTCCTATATGTCAAATTGGCACTTAGACTTAGGTGAAGTCAACTGGTAAGTCAATGATGGCTAAAAGTACTCTAGCAAGAGACAAAGTATAAGTATTGGTAACTGATGATTATAAGCCATTTATTTGTAAAACAGTCTAGGCCTACTGTGTTATGAGAACAAAAACAACTTTTAGTTCCCGAATTCCTGGTTGTTAACCAGGGAGTTGTTGGTTAAAAACATCGCGGCCGAAACGGACGGCATTCTGCTATTTCTACCTCAGCTCCTCCCTGACTCTACACACGTCACTGTCTAAGCATGGATGGAGTTCTAAGCCTCTCTCTCCAGACGTAGGCCAAGAGCTGTATTGTAGTGTAAGCTAGGCCTACAGTACCGACTGTACCACCTGGTAACCTGACTATAATTTTAACATTAGCCTTTAATTAATGTCAAGAAAGATAGTTAGATATTAAACAATTTTAAGATATTAAATAGATTAAATTATTACGATGAATGAGAACGATCTACTCCCCGGTTGGCTAGCCTCCAAAGCAACACAGCCACGCTTGACACGGTATCTGTGCCGTTTGACTTCGAGAGTAGATTCGAGTAAGCACGGCTAACTTCCCTGTATACTTCGGCTATAAACAAGAATGTATCTTGGGTCAAAACATAATGTTTTCACTCACCAAAATTTTCAAATGTTTCTGTAGATGTTGAGTTCGTGAACTGCACAATCGATAAGTTAACAATAAATACACATATCAGAGTTCGACATAAACTTTCCTTTACGCCAGCCATTTTTCGTGGATTCTTAAGAAAGTACTGTAAAGTTTCTGAGACTTCTCCTCGAAGCCGAGCCAAGCGCCCTCTGACGCGTTCATTAAGTTATCTACGTGGCGAGTTTACAACTGCATGCTGTGAGAAAACTCTTACCTCTTGGCAACACCCCTGACTTACGGCACGTACTGTTGAGTAGGCGCGCCTACCGTCTTTATTAAAATCATATGCCACATATACCATACATGTTTGGAAGTTGGGATAGACGACTAAGTTTGGCTTTTGACCGTTTCCTTATGAATGACCATCGAAATTCTTTTTATGATCATGCTAGGCTTATATGCTGTGTTTAAATGCGCTTGCAGAATAGGAGACACAATATGAAAGAGGTTTCCGAACAGTAATTTAAGGCAAGTCATAACACATCTAAAACCACCCTTTTCAGGGGCGGATCCAGAAGTTTTGGTTACGGGGGGCTATACGACGTATATGTGTAAAGTGCCTCCAAGTGCCTGCGGAGGCTAGGTTTGGGAGGAAGTGTCTCCGTCCGATAAGATGGGGTTTAGAGGGGTAGGTGAACGCTTTAGCTGTATGTATGTGTGTATGTTTGTGTGTGTGTGTGTGTGCGTGTGTGTGTGTGTGTGTATAAAAGGGAAGGACATACGCATTATACAGTATAAAAAGAAAATGTGTTTCCCCCATTTTGGCATTAATAAATGGGAGAGGCTATGTGCCTTATATTTTCCGACTTATCACGGAAGTGCCCATAACATTGTCCAAACATTGCGACCTTTACCGTAGTTTTTAGCTATTAACCATCAACAACAATACGGTATGTGTGAAAGCAAACAGGCTGGTGGTGCTATGGTTGTTGTGGTCTTGCGGTAAGACTCCCGCCTTAATATGTAGAGGTTGCAATTCCAACCCTATTCGAGGTTTTATTTTTTTTTTTAGATGATCATAATAATAGAAATTAAAAACAATTCTCAGCAAAATTGCTGAATTGGATATTAACATAAAATTACTACGATTACGGTAAATCGTCATAATGCAAACCAGTAAAATGCATTAAGGGCCTGAAAAAAAAATAACTGCACAACAAAACAATTAAAAGACAAAATCACAACGTCAATAAAGTGTAGTGAGCCGCAATAAATATAGAAACAAAATATTATTAGATTTTAAAAAACGACATATTTAGACATGATACACACAAAACTACCGTATTTGTTTTAACTGCCCGTCAAACAGTATGTATGTCAAATAGACAATACTGTACAAAGTCGTATATAGCCTAATACTGTGGTGGTAAATCCCAGTGACGGCTCCCGAAATTTGCCGACAGGGGTCTGATATGTCCTACCGGGAGCGAAGGGGACGACTACCTGTCAGGTCCGGAATAAAAATCCCTGATAGAGTTCACGGGGAGAGCTTTTATGGCTTCTTAATTAGACAAAAATGTGATTTTCGACCACATTATTAGGGATTGGCAAAATAATGCCATCCCCTCCGCAGTCCGTCACCACTGGATGCCGTAGACCTACTTGTATTATAGATAATTGAGATAGTGATTGTAACGAGTTTTGTTGACGTACAGTAAATGGCTTATTATATTGATATTTTTGGCGGAATCAAGAATGCTCAGTCTGATGTGTTTATTACATGTAACTGAATAGGTGTTGAAAAATGTGTGAGGACTGAACCTCGAATCAATGCTCCTTTGCATGTGTACCAGGTGATTATTATTGGTTCCGCCAAAACTAAGTACGAGTTACAAGTAGGCCTAAATTTAAGCGGGAATAGAGATTGAATGGGACATGGTCTTTTACATTAAAACAAATGAGATAATTTATAAGATTTAAAAGTCATAGTTTAATACAGAGCAATAATTTTTGACCATTTCCATTGGCAATAATGGGATATAACTTCATATAGGCCTATTATAAGGTTGCGTTTTAGGAGGACGACCCAAGGGAGATAGTTTTTGTTCAGATACGGTAATATGTAATGTTTTATTAATATTGATATATTGAATAACAGTTTTTATTTTGTTTAGTTATTTTTATTTAATTTTTTTTTTGTAAAGTAAATACAGTACAGTATATGCTTTTTAAATCGTTAATGAAAGCCTACCAAGTATTATAGATTTTAACAATACGATCAATAGATACGTATGGAGTTCAAAATTATATGTGTGTGACGTACTGTAAAGCTATATGGAAATTCGTTAGCAAGCCGGTGTGTGATTGACTGATTTTCTTAATGAGTTATGATCAGAGTTATCTAAAAAAAAATGTCAAGAAAGGGAATTTTGGTTTTATTTTTTCCTCATACGGTAGTCTATCTATGAATAGGCCTATGCGTTCAGGGGTCTTGTTGGCATGACTCAAGCGCATTGTTGTTGTTATTTTATTATTGGCGGATTTGTGTCCGCTGTTGTTTTGGTGAATAAATAAATAAATAAATAAAAATAATTTTTTTATTAATCTAATTGATGTCATTTTAAAGATTTTCAAAAATTTTAGCATCATATTCAGAATTGAAAAGGCAAAAATCATCGTCAACATAACGTCGGTCAAAAAATGACAAGGCTGGCATGTATTTAATCAAGACTTTTCATGGTGTTCCACATGAAAAGGGTAGCATATAGGACGGGTCCCAGTGAACAACCCATTAAAACACCATCTATTTGGATCATAAATTCGTTATTAAAAGTGCTTAAAGTTCGCTTTCCATGTAATCGCTCACCCTCAGCGACAGTCGCCTACAGCTGTCAGGAAGGTTCAACCGGGTTCAATTTTGCCGATTGGGTTGGGGGAAAATCAGGATGCATTGCTAGTTGCCCCGACACAATGGGACGAAGGCACCCGATTCGTCTGCAACGCAATCGGCAAAGTTGAACCCTGACGACTTCGGCTACTGTCACCATGGGTTAGCGATTGTATGGAAACAGAGCTTTAAAAAAGTGCAGAATAGATTCTATATAATTTACAAACCAAAATTCAAAATGTAAGCTTGTGAGATTGATTCGTTTAAGCTTTGGAAATCGTATACTACTAACTAAGCAAGACATTTACATTTTTTAGGAGTGTGTTAGAAAATTTGTACCAGTACTCATTAGTATCCTTAGAATATCATTTTGACTGAGGCAACAATTAGGTGAGGCAGGTGGCGAAACTGTTGTTATATTGATTGATATTGTGTGGGAAACATTTCAGTATGAGCGCCTCTACAAACTTTGTTCAAATTAATTTTAAATTCAAATTTACTGAATTAAACATAATAGCACCGTCGTTGCTGAATTCCAAAAGATAACAATTTATACAATACGTACACAAATGACTTAAAACTGCCTAAAAACCAAAAGCATTGAAACAAGAATCAATTAAGACAGATAAAAGATTATTGACCTACATATCAAGCAAAAAACTTAGCAGAAAGTAGGCCTACTAAGTTAAAAGAAAACAGTAAACGGAAGACAAAAGTAAAATACCAAAATTGCGTTTAAAGTTGCGATTTTAGGCTAAAAAAAGTATTTTTAAATAGTTTGTAAGAATGTATAAAGGCTATATTACAGCCTATCTGCCTATAGTACAAGAGATATTGGGATTCCTTCCAGTGGATGCTCAGTTTATTTTGTCATTCTGATCGGATTTTCTCTACAGTTCCGTTTTAATTTTAATTTTAAGTTGTTTTGCATTATATGGCCGTTTGCTGTTTATTGGGTTTTTCCCATTTGCCTTTCAAATTTATATATTATTTAAGAATCTCTATTGAGATCCAGCGCCGCCATTGATGCACAGTAGAGATGCATAAAATAACAAATAAAGCATCCTTCTAGAAAGAGTAAATAAAATACTTATGAATACCGGCAGTTACGGTTTTTAAGTCATTGGCGTAACAAACTTGGATACTCGAGTGGACACTTAGTTTGACGTAACTTCATTTGCAATTAACGTCAAACAGTAGTGTGGATTGATATAGTGTTCTTTAGGACCGTGAATTAGTGATAGGCCTACGAGAACCGATTATCGGTAATGTTATTTATTTATCTTATTTATTTCAACAATATTTTGTGAGGGTTGTCCATCCAGCCGGAGCTGGTGATCACAGTGCATGCAATAAAAGACAAAAGAATAGCAAATGAAAATTAAACTATCATATATCTTTAACATTACAGGGTTAATCAGTAAACTGGGAGCTATACAATGGTAAAGAATCATATGAAGGTGACGTCCAGCATGTTTTGGCCATTATCTCTGAACACGACGCTGCTGAAAACGACGAGAGACTGGTTGTCATGTCTTTGCCACATATTAAAATAAACATAGGCCTATATTTAAATTTGACAAACAAGGTTTACGTTAGATAAATATAGATAACAAAGCAAAATCGAGTTTTTTTTAAATAAATAGGCCTATGCAACAAAAAGAAATGGCCACAGGGATAATAACTAGACAAAACAAAATTTCAACACGGTAAGTTAAGACGGATGTTTATTATGATCGGGATTATGATAATATAATCCTCCACCTATGGAACGCCACAGGTAAAAGTTGTTTGATGTAATTCTTGGATTTATTTAATGAAACCTCTCATACCATAGAGAAAATATTTTCTCTATGCTCATACATTGCTTTTTCCTGAAGGAATTTGTTGGATTTTGGATATTTAAACGCTTTAAAGTTAAGAGGGATTTTTATTATTAATGAAAATAATCCGCATCCATAATTTTATCTAGAACGCCGTCAGTAACAGTTTTTTGATGTAATTCTTGATAGTATTCAATGAAACTTCTCGTAAACAAGTCACTGACAGCTGCTCATTAACAGTTAAAATACTGTATTGAAGGACTACGTTTAAAGCTTTGTCTACACTATCAAATTTCATCAAAAAAGCTTCATATTTGATGGAACATAGATTTGAAAGACACGTTCAAATTTTTTTGATATGACGTCATCGTACCCATATATGGGGATATCACATTTTTTGTCACATACAATTTGATAGTGTAGACAAAGCTTTAGAACCTCTGTAGCATGAAGGGCAGCCAGGGGTGGCGCCAGCGGGGGAGTCGGGAATCAGGTCTCTCGTCGGGGTGAGTTTGTCCCTCCCCGTCGGGGAGAAAAACCACAATTCGGCGGGAGAAAAAGAAATATGTTTTCTACATTAGCAGACCCCAAAATCGATTAAATAAGCCTGAAACCCCCAAATTGTCAAAGTTTTAAGGGGAAAGCCCCTCCCACCCCCTCCCCCCGAACACCTTCGACGCGATGCCCAACCACGCCCACTTTTTTTCGTCGGGGACATCTTATTTAATTATCTATTATCCTTAACTTTTTCCCTCTTCTCTCTTAATTCCTTTATTCTATCTATTCTTTACTTACTTCTTTCCTTTCATTATATTATACCTTGTTTGTTTGTTTGTTTTTTTTTATCCCCTTCCAACATTTCGTTTCGTTTCACTCTTTTTTTTATTTTTATACCTTGACTTCTCTTCCTTTTTGTTCTATCCCTTTTCAACCTTTAATTTCTAAGTAGTTTATCTATTCTTTTCATTTCCTTGGTTTTTGTATTACTTTTCAATCTTTCGTTTTCTTTATTAATCCTTTCTAATTTTCCGTTTTCTTTCTTATTCTTTCCAATCTTTCGTTCTTGTAATTCAATTTCAATCCATTTTTTGCCTTCCTTCTTCTTTCTTTTCTTTCTCTGACTTTTATTATTGTGCCTTTCTATTTTATTACTTTCTTTTCTTTCTTCCATTTCCTTTCTTTATTTACCTTTCTTTTCTTTTTCTTGTATGTTTTCTTTAGCGAGCGTTCTATTTATTTGTTTCTTTCTCCTTCAATTCTAACTTTTCATTAATTCCCATTTGCATTTCCATTTTCTTTTCATTTTCTATCCTTTTCCAGGAGAGGAGCCAAACTTTCGCATTGTTCGCTATGGCGAAGGTCTGGGTGAGAGATAAAAATAAAAAATATAAAAGTGACTGTAACTTAATGAATAACAATGTTTATTTAAAAGGGGCTGTAATTAATCGAAAGCAACCTAATATGAAAAACATGGTCTGAATAATAAGCATTTATTGTATGGTACTGAGAATAGGTTACTTAAGAATTATTTTACAAAACTGTAGAATAATAATACATCATCTTTTTCGGAATTTTTTTGTTTTTGTTTGTTTGTTTTTTTTCTTTGTAAATAGCAATGTTCTTACGAAGCCGGATATACCGGTGATACATTCAAACCCTCCCCACCCCTAGTATAATACCGGCATTGTTTGCCAGAAATGCTCCTGACCGGTTAAAGTATATAAAATATAGTAACTCAAAATTTTAGTTGTAGGTGTTAGATCAGAAAACAGCTGTAGGTCTATTTAAAGTCATTGAAACATTAAATTCAATCAAACAGGATTGTCTTTTAGAATCCATATTTTGGATTGTCTTTAGAATCGATATTGAACAATATATGCTGATACTGAACTGAATATCCATTTAATTTGAATTTCTTTAATAATTCTTAAATCAATCAAAATATTGCTTCACTCATCTAAGCCTATTTGGAATATGCGTGGGATTTTCTTATAAGGGAACCACATTTTAATTTTTCATAGCCGTTTCTTTGTTAAAAGTCTGAAATCTCGAGTGAGATGACATTTGTTTGCTAAAGAAATAATAGCATATTTTGCTATTATGTTTCAAACAGATGCTGATAGTCTTATATTTAAAAAAATATATATTTATTAATAAAAAATTAATACACACACTTCAAAAACCATTTTTTAATGTCAGTGTTATTTCTGCAGATCGTCCGTGGTTATTTTAGACAAAATCTTATTAGTAGCCGCGTTCTTTTCGTTTTCTTTCTATCCATTTATTTTTTTCTTTACCCTCCATTACCTTTGACTTACTTTAATTCGTCTTTGATTCATAAAACAGCTATAGGCCTACTCTGTTGGTTTTGGTTGGGATGGGCTGTAAGACTTGAGGGAATATTGATTACAGTGGAGGGTAGTTAACGCTTTGTATCCGCAAATGATAATGCGCATTTTGAAGTACCGAGAGTAACAAATTCTTAGGAAGTCGGATTTTCCAGTGTCACTTTGAAATTTTCCCTGTGATACCTTATTGTGCCAGAATAAAAAGCTCCTGACCGGTTATAAAGTATAAAAATAATAGTATAATTAAATTTTAAAACATCTCATGGTTTTAGTCGTGGGTGATAGATGATCAGACAACAGCTGTAGCATATATTTATTTTGTTCATTTAATCAGAAATTCCGTCATTGGTGGCTAAACATTGACGGATGTGTGAAAAGTGATAATATTTTATTAGATTTTCTTTTAAAATCTATACCAATAAATCTATAACAATAATTGTATTGATAGGCTGACACCGACTTAAAATATCCATTATTTTAAGCTAACGATATTGTAGAGCTCAGACAAAGCGTTTTCACATTAATTTTCCTCATTGCATGGTAAGTCGTTTGTTGTAGGCCTATTTGTATTTTCTCCCACGAATTCAAGTATATATTTGAATGAACACAATTCATTGATAAAGCAGACATATTCTGTATAGATTTAATTTGTATAATTATTTTAACATCATCGCAAATTCCTAATTGTTTTAAACAATATTGGTTCGCTTAGCTTGTTTGGATTTGTCCGTGGTGGCGTTTGAATATATTATGGTTTTTGTATAGATTTTTTCTAAAGTCTGAAACTTTGAGTGCGATGATATTCGTTTTCTATAGCATATTTTGCCCAATTTCAACCCAGGTTGAATATATTCATCCAACATTTGTTTTTCTATTTGACAGAACCATAAAATGTTACGCTCTCTTCGCTCACGAGCCCGCCCTCTAGGCCTACGTCACAATTGTAAGTATGAAGATCTGGGGCCATGACCTGTGCGATAGTCTATATGAACTCTAGATCCGCGCCTGCTTCTCTTCCTTTCTTTTCCTTTGTTTTTCCTTACCTTCCTTCCCCTTCCTCAAGATACAATTCTTTCCCTGTTCGTTCGTACATGTTATGCTCGTACCCTTATTTTTCCATTGAATTCCCAATCATTTTTTTTTTACATTTCATTTTACAAACTATTCTTTCCGATATTTTATTTTAATTACTACCTAATAAAAGGGCAAATCATTAAGTATAGTGGTATTTATTGTAATATGTTTATTAGTGATAACTTTAAGTTAAAATTAAGATCCAGTATGCTTCTTTTTTTTTTTTTTTTAAATACGTCATAGAACGCAAAAAACGCCACAAACCCCCACTAGGGGCCATTTGGCAGCCCCGGCCATCAGCGTCTGATCGCTTACAGGGGACTCAGACCCTTTCGTTACGCCACTGTTGCTCCCCTGTCAAAATAGGGTATTGAGTAATTTTTTCCCACATTAGCAGAAAAGGCCATGTATATACAGTAATACATATTTTTGTTGAACTGCCAGCAAAAATGCTGTGGTCCAGTAAATGCTAGTCAATTAATACAAAAGTGCTGTTTTTACACTAAATGCAACGACCTCTGCAGCAACAACCTGTCCGACAAGAACACACTTTGTGATGCCCATTAGCAAAACCGTCCAAGGGCGAATGTAATTGAGTACGATTTTCTTTTTATTGAAATCAACCCCAAACATACATTACTGTAAATGCTTAAATAAGGGCCGCACCAAACTTGATTTTCAAAGCTAAGTGCCACTACCAAATAATCGCTGCGGCACTTAATCGAGAGTTACCCTCTGTGTAATGAAACACTTTGAGAAACAAGGTTTTAAATACAATGTATACAGTGTTAAAATGACTAACTAATAACACAATGAAGACACAAGCATTTCTTTATATAAACAATTATTTATGATAACGTGGGACCTACGGTAGGCCTACTGAACTAAGGGAATGAGCGAGGTTGTGAACATGGCATGGGTTTTGAAAATAGCACAACAATATTATTATATAGGCACTGCTCTAGAATAAGCACCACTCTTGAATAAGCGCCGCACTAAAGCCTCCATAAATTTGATAAGCTCCGTGGCGCTTATTTGAGCATTTACGGTATACAGTGTTTAATGTATATGCCATGAAATACTTGAAGCTTCAACTAAAACATAGCTTGATCCATTTCACAGTGTGTCAACAATGCAAATTGGGGAATCTAAGGATGGCCGGCCGAGATTGGTCGGCACGTGTTTGACGATACAGACAGTAGCTAACCATCACTGATGTTGTGCTGTAATATCCACAAATTCAATATTAGCTTATGCAATGATAAATCAGTCCAGGATGCTATAATAAATGGATGCTTAATATTTCTTGAAGGTTTGCATGGCGAATATCAATAAACATAAAACAAACTTTCGGTACACCATGTGTAAAATAAAATAAAAGAATATGGTTTTTATTAAAGGTAAAAACCACTGGTTGGTTGTCTCGACGTTTCGGTAAGATTGCTCTGACCGTCATCAGGAGAATGATAAAAGACGACTTATGTTGGTGTTAAATAGAGTTGGTAATTGTCGGTGATCTATTGTTTTCCTTTGAAACAAAGAAGGTGTGAATAATGCTTGATTGAAGTAGAGAGCTAGGAGAGATGCTTATTACAAAATTATAACATTCAGTTGTCATCAGTGTTGAGTATAGACTGATCGATCCAGAGTAATTAATCGCCCTCTACAGATGCCATAGCTGAGGATTCAGTGGGGGATTTTTATGCATCATCTGCTATAAAATGTACATTTCAGATCTATAGTACATTAAGTATTTTGTTTTTATCATAATCTACCTGACATGCACACAGGAGGGCCAAAGGATGTCCCCAGCAATGGCGGTGCCAGTGGAGAGCGCCCTCTTCTAATTGGATCTGTCTATAGCAGAAGTCACTGATGTTTAATCCTTGAATAGAGTACAACTTGCTCAGATGTTTATCAGTTTTTTTATACGTTGGTGTTCAAGTCAATGTTTCCTCGTTTCTAAGATACTCTCCAATATCTGCTTGATGAAAAACAACAATTGATATAGGGTCTGTGTGTCTACACTCCTGAGTTGATTTTGATGCTACACCAAATCCCTATGGGAAAAAAAATACATACAGTATACCATAGTATTCATATTGCTCATGTACCAGATCACATCAGAAAGATATTTCCATAGTCTCTATAATTATGGAATGGATTACCACAGAAACTAAGTTTCAGTTCTAAATTTTGTATTATTAAGTACCCATAAACTTCATTAAACAATAATTATAAACTTGCATTTTAATGGGCAACTTGTGGATCGGATTCAACACTAGTCACAAAGCAGAAACTCTGTGGTCTAGTGAACACCAGGCTAGTTATCTGGAGGTTGTAGGTTACATTCTCACCTGAATAACTTGCAAATTTTATTCACAAGTATAGTATTTGGGAACGTACTGAGTATTTGTCAGGTAGGGCAACACATCAGTCTTATAAATCAAAAGGTTTACATAATACAATGAATGCTGGTAAGGACTTGATCAACAAGTCAGCTACATTATGCTAGGGCATTCATGCTTGAGAAGAGATTGGCATTTATTTTCACAAATATATGAATACTTATAAAAAACAAAAACAAAAAAAAAACAAAATTGGACGCAACTGAAATGATCTTCTATGGACAATAGAAATTGAAGCAATGAACAATACATTAAAATTGTTTAAATATTCAAGCAAATAATGATCTTACCAGTGGAATATCAGACATTGAATATACAATGACACCTTGATATTTTGCAGTGTTCTCTGTAATTCTTCCTAGGCCACTTTTCAATACATGATTTCCATACAGGAAGGACTGCTCTGAGCCTGGCTTCACCCACACTTTGAACTAACAGCAAAGAAAATGTACTTTACATTCAAATGAATAACTTTTTATCATTTTGTAATAGCTGAAATACCCTGTGTTTAAAGAGGTGCTCTGGACTAGAATTTTAATTTTGATATGTAATGAAATTGAGAACATTATGTGAGAATATAGCACTCTATGACTTCTTTGCAAAAGATAAACAATAAAAGATAGAGGCTCATTTTACAAAGTGATACTTCAAATTACAAAATCTACAATTTTTTTTCTTTTCTTACTTCTTATCAAAATAATTTTGAAGAGATATTAAACATAAAATTTTATAACTAGAAAATACTTGTAGTGTGGTGCTGCTTGTGTCGTTTTTACCACAGTAAATCACTAATGAAAAATAGTCCATTATTTGGCTGGGATTTTTTAGTTTTTAACATGTGCTGTTCACGCACTTTTCCTACTAATATTATTATCTTACTATAAATACAAAAGAATATTTAACATTGTACTATCATAAATACCAAATACTGAGTACTGCAGTTCACGGTTGGCCATTGTAGTTTTTATCGCCAGCGGCATCAACACTACTGTCTACATACTGTATTTTGCGAACTGGCTACGGTATGTATTTTGCCTATGTAACCTACCTACCCCTCCCTTCTAACAAATCCCTTGAACTAACAGTGTGTACCATTGCTATCAATATTTAAAACTATTAATCTATAACCCATACTGTACAAACAACTTACCATCACTACCAACACCACTACAGTACCAACCTACATACCCACTAAATTACCACCCTACTAGTAACACCAACTTACTTTTGAAAATGTTGCAAGGAAATCTAAGGCTGTCACGAAACCTGAATTTCATTGTTACCAACATACTGGCAACAACTTTACCATCGCTACCAATACCACTACAATATGAACCTAGACACCCACTAACTTACCACCCTAATAATAATAATAATAATAATAATAATAATAATAATAATAATAAATCAGTTATTTTAAAGCTCATTCCACAAAAAGCCTCAATGCACTTTACAGCAAAGGAACACAAGCAATAAATAAATTCTACTTAAACCAAGAGCACTATCGGCATAGGTATCCATAACAGGGCTCTACCCACTGATGTTGAAACAATGTCGCTGTCACACCAGAGTGGTGCTCTATTAGGCAGTATGCTGGGTTCCGGTAGCTTCCACCTTAGAATAAGTCTATGCCTCTACTACCGTGCACTGCAAAAGACAACGCCGTTGTCTTGAGTAAGGAACAGCTGAGGCCCAGCCCTGGACACCCAATAAACGATAGCACATTCTTCAGCTCTAAAGGCTTTCAAGATGAGGAGACAAATCATGAGAATTCTGTGTTGTTAAAAAGAAAGGTTTTAAAAAAGGTTTTGAAAGACTCAATAGAATCAGCCAATCTGATATGTTGAGGAAGACCATTCCAAAATTTTGGGGCAGAAGAGCGAGCACCATAACTCATCTTCACCTTAGGAAATTCAAGATTAAGCTCTGATGATGATCTAAGTTTCCGCGCCGGTAGATGAGTGGAGAATGATGATCTCTGATAAATACGATGGAGAAAGATTCTGTATAGACTTGTATGTAGGTACTGTAGTAGGATCTTCAAAAAAATTTGTTAATTACTGTAATGGTCAGCAATGTAAGAATTGGAGCGCGAGAAAAGTCGTGGAGCGGTATTTTGGACATGTTGCAATTTTAAAATGTACGATTTAGGAAGTTTGTAATGTAGACTATTGCAATAATCCAGCCTCGATGTTACAAATGCATGGACCAGTGTTGCAGCAAACCTATCGTCCAGAAATTTACGGATGCTGCCGATTTTTCTAATACCCAAGACTGCTAAGAAACATACAGATTTCACATGGCTTTTCATGAGAAGGGACGAATTGAACCGAACACCCAAACTTCGGACTACTACACCAACTTTCTTTTGTAAATGTTGCAAGGAAATCTGCTGTCACATAACTTGAGTTTCATTGTTACCAACATACCAACAACTTGCCATCGTTGCCAAAACCACTACAGTACCAACCTGCACACCAACTAAATTACCCAACCTACAGTACACCTCACCAACTTACTTTTGCATATGGTGCAAGGACATCTAATGGTGTCACACACAACCTGAATTTCAGTGTTACCGACATACCAACAACTTACCAACGCTGCCAACACCACTGTTACCCAACATACAGTACACACTACAAAATTATTACCCTACCAACTTACTTTTGCATACGGTGCAAGAAAATCTAATGCTGTCACATGTAACCTGAACTTCATTGTTTTTGTAAATTTTCCAAAACAGGATCCAAAGCTGATTAAATTCTCTCTGCTGATGTTAGCTGCCCTCTTCATGATGAGTTCACTGGAACATGATAATTAATCACAAATAAATAAAGATTTCTGTAACATACAAACTTGAGGAAACATTATAGACAATACTGTATAGTAGAGTTAAACAAATGTAATGGAATGTGCTTTTTAAGTACATGCACATAAATTATATACTGGTATCACACGGTAAATTAAGGCCTGCATGGGGAATAGATCCGCAGCGCAAAAATTTGCCCTAGTGCATTTCGGAAAATAAGGACTGATTTCCACACAGATTTTGCTGAAAATTAGGCTTTAAGCTACGTTCACATCAAGCCCGGATCTGGTCCGAGCCCGGACAAAAAATCGTTAGTTGCTACGTTTTCTGAATGCTGCATTCACATCGCGCACGGAACACGGTTGTTCGGGTTAAGTACGTATGCGTTCAATTGGTTGGAACCAACCAAGCTTGTTGCTGATTGGTTCAAGAAAAAAACGTACGATTTCAGGATACAAATGGCTCTCAGATCCATCGGTCCAAATGCGGAGTCCGGATTGGAAATCGTACGAATTTGATGTGAACGGTCTTATTCTTTACCACTGAACCCATTTTTCACGATTTTTTCCGGGCTTGATGTGAACGTAGCTTTAACCTAATCTGAACATATAACTAATGTATTGTGTAAGTAATTACGAATGTGCGCACCAATTTTTCTATTGATTTTGCCACACAAACTTTAGCTAGTTTTTGAGGTAACGTCTGCGCAATTAAAAAACATGATTGACAAATTTTGTTACAATGTACCGTACTCTTGCGAATAAGCACCTGGGCGCTTACAATATTTTTTGCACTTTCTGAGGGGCGCCTATTCAAAGGGGGCGCTTATTAAAACAGGGCGCTTATTAAAAAACAGAGTGGAAATTGAGGGAGCGCTTATGGAAATAGATGAAAATCGAGGGGTTGTTATGGGAACTTATTAAATTCAAGAGGCACTTTTTGAATGAAAAATTATTACTGTATATAAGAACATTACAAATGGTGGTGCGGAGGAAAAGATAATCCTCCAGAGAACATGGCTCATGACAAGAATGCTTTGAATATTTACATAACAGCAGAATTAGCAGATGCAATTAGCGGTGGTGGGTAATGGTTAGCTTGTTGGCCATCGGCCAACTGAGATTAGCAGGATGGCAGGATCATTGCAGGTTTACTTGAAAACTCAGATGAGAATGTCCTAGAGGTGCAAATTGTCAGAAAAAGAAAAAGAGGAGTTGGACTAGGCCTAGACAAATATATAAGAAGAGAAAAATTGAGAATATACTGTCCAGGGATCGGAGCTCTCATCGGTCCAAGAGAAACATCCTCATTTTATATTGACCAAAGAAGAATGTTATTCCACTCTGCAGCTCAAATCATGCCAACAACCACAGCTCCAGGATTGGATTGGATTATTGACTTGCTAAAAAAAAAATCTTATAATATTATTGAGGTGGCGTTTATTCAAATTAGAAGTGGCCGCTTATTCAAACGGGGCACTTAAGGAAATTTTTGAGTTAGGATGGGCGCTTATTTGAGAGGGGCGCTTCTTCAAATGGGGCGCTTATTCGTGCGAGTACGGTATAAACAGACAAATGAAAAAATTAATAATATTAATATTATTTATCTATAAATGCTGATCTTTTAAATAGCATACCTCACATAGTAAACCCTCTCCCTATGGAAACGGAAGCAGTAAGTCCCATCAGGACGATCAATCAACATCTTGATGTTTTCACCGATGCTGTTAAATATATTTAAAAACGAAGCTTCATAGAACTAGAAAAATATACTATACTATATACTATACTGTTACAAATAGTAGTGAAGGATTTTATTATACTGTAGGCCTAGATAAAAAAATACAGTGGAATTGAATATATTATCATATCACTTGTTTAAAGCCCCATTCCCGGCAAATTTAAGTTAAGAAAAATCTGATTTTTATATATGTATACTGTATAAGAATTATAAACGTAATACGAAATTGCTAGTTGAAGTGAGTTTAGACATTCCTAAACATGAAAAAAATGTAAAATAAGACTGAAATTAGATTTTTTTTTCAGTTCCACACAAAAAATTAATGCGATGTCATGTTTGTTCTGTTCATGCACACAGGAATCCCCGGGTATAATCCCACCACCACCCAAAAAATTAAATAAATAAAAAAAACCCGCCCTCACAATTCTTTTTAAAAAACAAATTGAAAGTGATATCTGATAATTTGTTTATGTGCCGTTATTATATGTAGGCCTAGGTTATTTACTTTTTGTTTACCAATTATGATGAGACAGTCCAGAGAAGAGGGATAACATAGGCCTAAACCTAGAGAAGTACACTAGGCCTAAACTAGTGTAGTAACTGTAATATATAGGCTAGCATTAGTTAATACCAATAGTAGCTAGCCTTGGCCTACTTATAAATTTCTTCACTTCCCGTACGTAGCCTGCTAGCCTAGGCTCTATTATTCTAACAACAAGCTATGCCTAGCCCTACACACTTAATCTGACCCTGTGATGAAACTGCCATGTTTATTTAAGTGTATGAAAAGCTTACTATTTAGAAAGTTTTTCAAAGAAAATCTTCGTCTCTTCTTCTGTTAAAGGCCTCATTTTTCCTTCGCGATACAATGTTCAACAAAAAACACATGGCATCTGTACCCTTTGAACTTACACGTCATTAGTATCGGTTTCCTTAAGACCTTTTGAGAAATAAATTAATTAAATTAAAAAAGTTGCATACAAATAAAATTAATTATTTGAATGTTTATTTTAATATTATTTAAGATAACATTTTAATTTTTATATGGTGCAAAACTATAATGAAAACGAATCTATTTGATATCAAAAAGAGGCGTTAACAAATTTCTAATGAATATTCATGTTTCCTAGCTACAGTCAAAACATAAACAAAGTCAGGATAGCCTAGGTATTCACAACTGTGTTTAGTGTACCGGTACGTGGTCGATGAAAATGTCTCTGCTTATGAAAGTTATAAAAAGGAAACAAGTATAAACAACTGATGTGTGTTCAAGAGACAAAGAAAACAAATAATCGACTAGCATAATAAAGGCGATTTTCCGGCTAATTTTCAGCATACCGTCGGACACGGGAGTGTGTAGAAAAACTATACTATTATATTACAGTAGTCAGTGTAGGAGGCCTAGCTAGGCTACCCTTTTTTACCGTTTGGCTAGTGCTCAGCTAGGCATTGTCGCATGGGCATTTAACAGCAGTATTGCCTAGTCCATGCCTCCACTTACATATCGGACGAGACACAACAACAGTGGGGGGCCGGGCCGGGCGTATGTTTTCTAAGCTAGGCTTATGCCTAAACCTGCCAAAAGGACTACTGAGTTGCCTACATCTTCTTTAACCATGTGTGCAACCAAATAATTGTTGATTCATTTTTTTTTTTAATCTTATCTTTTTTTATGGACTTTGCTCTCTTGAAACATTTGTTATCAATCATCATTACTTAGTCTGAAGTTGATAAAATTCAGTAGCCCATAAGCTAGGCCAAGCCATATATCGTGTCTACAAATTGACAAAAAAAAAGATTTTTGAAATAGAACTTTTGGAATTAGCCAATAACTCGTACATTATGAGCGGCGCAACTGTTGGAATATTAGGCTACACAACAAAGAGAATAGGATCAGCTACGTCATTTACTTCTGCTCCATCCATGTTTACGCTGAGAGGTAATGGATTGGCCACAAGACTGTGTCAGCCAGCAACTTCTAATTATGGACTTGATATAGGTAATACTAGAGATCAGAAAACCTCTTCTACGATACGTCCATTTTCACATGGAGTTACGTTACCTCAACTCTCACAGCAGTCTCATCACAGCACCTCTGTACTTGTCTCGCATTGCAGAAACAATTCAGCACTGTTGATCTCCCCATCTCGGCATTCAATCATTGAGAATGACCATATGCGATTAAGTAATTTTCCAAATTTTCGAATGTCTGAAGAAGGTGGGAGACGAGATTGCTTCTTAAGACATAATGAAGACAAGTTTGAAAACAATTGTCAAAGTAAAGAGTGTTCAACCTCTGTGGTTTACACAAAATTGAACCAGGATGATGATACAAAATTGGATTTCAAGGGGAACACTGCTGATTGCACAACAGATTCCTCAGAACATGGTATGTATTTAGTAATGTATAAACCTAATCCCATCATGTAAGGTGTGGGGCTTTCAATCATCACACTGCTATCCTTTGCAGCGGCGGTGCCAGCAGACAGAGCTCGTTAGGCAGTTGGACTAAAAAATATATAAAAATAGGCCACGCCAAGTCAACACATGTCTGTCGCAATCAGAGAGTGTCATTTCTGGCCATCCAGAGGTTCCTATTCTTAAAACAATATCATTTGGGAGGGGGAACACCCTCTCAAAATCTTCTTCCAGCTTGGGCCTATGACCCCAAGTCCCCCTGTCGGGCAGCTTAGCCCCTGTCTCTTATACACATCTCCTAGAGCCGCCACTAATCCTTGGGCAAGACACTTTATCTGCATTAGCTCTCTAAACCCCAGGAGTATATTGTGAACCTGGTAGGAGGTGAATGATTGGAATGGAATCAGTACAGTAGTACTCGCAGATTACATGCATCTAGGAATAATGCCCAGGGAGCGAAGATGGTTGCATGTTGTGTATTATTGATTCTTTATTCAATGACCAGTAAAAAAATGTTGTATTTAATATAGGATTTATATAGTGCACATATCCAGCACCTTACGATTTTCTAGATATGTGCACTATTATAAATCTTATATTAAATAAATACAAATTAATGAATGCTAATAATTTCACTTCAACCATATTCTCTTGTTTATAAAAGACAGGGGTCCAAAGTTGGAAGAAGTAATTTCCAGGAGATCTGCCATGGCAGA
>NW_022731638.1:366464-390299 GCF_011630105.1 Anneissia japonica
GTAGTATTCATTCATCAGTCGTTGGACCTGGAAATTATTATATGTATATTTATATATTATGTTGAAAAAAAATATTATGAAGATAAGTGTAGACAGTTGATGTGGTTGGTTTGTTTATGGAATAATTTCTTAATGTCATATCATGCTTTTAATGTTTCATGTGTATGCTCAAAAATTTTATCACAGTAATAAATTGTTAATATAGCAAAATAACGTTTTATGATTTTTACTGTTTTAGAGTCAACGAGCTGTAAAAGATCGCCTATCACAAATGGAATACAAAGCAAAGAAAAAAGAACTTGCTAGGAAAGAAGTAGCTAAGAGAACAGAGAAGCAGCTTATTAAAGAGCAAGAAGTGACCAAGAAACAACGCCAAAGACTGGAACTATATGCTCTTAATAAAATCATGACAGAATTGGAGCAAACCCAGTTCCAAGAGTTTTGCCGCATTTTGAAAAGTGGGAATAAAGTTTCTAATTCGCTTTCCACTAATAATAAAATTGCTTCAAATGAAACAGTCAATAATTCTGAAGAAGCATTATGATAATTACAGATTAAATATATTTAAATACAGTATATATTTTTTAAAGTAAAGTGTATTAAATTATAACTTTTAAAACAAATACCAAAAATAAATTAATGGTTTAAAGCTTGACGGTCATGTTTGTCTGTTTACTTTAGTGCAATTCAAAAAAGAAAAAATATAGAAAGAAAAAGAAAAAAATTGATTGCACTTTCGGCCCCCTTTGACCCCCCCAAATCTGGATCTGCCCTTAAATATAGGAATAAGTAGCATCATGATGAATAAAAAGTGTAGCCGCATTAGTCTGCTATAGAACAATATAAAAGAAATGACAGCTCCACTTTGAGGACTAACTTGTGAACATTTTTTTAATCACCAGCTTTTATCCACACAGTGCAAGAAAAATAAATTTTCTAGGAAAGAAGAAGCTAAGAGAAGCAGCTTATTAAAAAGCAATACTTTTAATTGTGTTACAGCATTATGAGTCTATTGTATTATCAATGTTACTGTGTTATCAATGTTGTTGTAATTAACTTTATTAACAAACTCTATTTAGGCTTATTATTATTATTATTATTATTTTTATACGCCTTTTTCATGCTGCGGTAGACTTCTTCGATCGATGACAAACATTGAGCAGCGAAGCGTAAACAATAAAATAACTTAGCGTTTCGAACATTATTTCGGTCATGTTACTTAAAAATCATAATCCTTAACAGAGGGTCGTGTCAACAGAATCTTTTCTTTAGAATGTTCGCAAAGGATATATCTACGTTCTGTATGAATAAAAAAAAATGAAAATTTGTTTAGTCTGTCAAAACATAACTGGAAAATGAAAGACCTATTTTGTGTAGTGTTAACACACACATTGCCATTAGTTCGGCCGAATATCATTTAGCGTGCCGGCCATATTTTCGAAGGTCATGTTACTTTAAGAATCATAACACCTTAACAGAGGGTCGTATCGACATATTTTTTTTCTTTAAAATGTTCGCAAAGGATATATCTAAGTACAGTATGAGTAACAGAAAAATTAAAATGTGTTTAGTCTGTCAAAACTTTGAAATAATAGCAACACGCACTATACAAACTCGGTCTTCTATTTTCGAGTTTTGACAGCGTAAACAAATTTTCAATTTTTTTTTTTATTCATACAGGACGTAGATATGTTCTTTGCGAACATTTTAAAGAAAAAAAAATGTTGACACGACCCTCCGTTAAGGATATATGATTTTTTGAGTAACATGACCTCCGAAAATATGGCCGAAACGCTATGTTATTTCTGTTGGTTAGACTTCGCTGCTCAGCATTGTTTGTCATCGATCGAACATCGTGAAAAAGGCATATTATTATTATTATTATTATTATTAGAAATAATACTGTAATAGAATAGTATGGTGTAATATTAAAAAAAACACTGTATCATGGCATAATTACTGTTGTTGAATATTATAATGCAGATGTATATATAGAAGAACCAATGATGCTTCTCATATAATGACAGAGTGGAAAGAATGTTTAAGTCTTCTGCATAGACATCAAAAGGTCCCAGGTTCCAGGTTGGGGCAACTTATTCCAACACTCATTGATTCCTCTTTCTTTAACATTAAAAAATTAATATACTTATCGCGAGGCTGTCAGTATCTTAATGTTTATTTACAATTTTAGAAAAAAATTACAACATTTGTAAATATAAGATAAGATATGTGAACCAATAATCTCGAACTGCTGCCTATTCTTTACTATTAGTGGATGTGTGTCAGATTCAATCAGTGTGTCATACCCAATCAGTGTCTCTTCAATCAAATTGACAGCTTGTAAGTCAATTTTTACGTAAAGAGCCGTAACAATCGGTCCACGCATTTAGAAAAGAGTGATTGTCGTAAGTATGATCGCAAAATTATGTAGATATGGAGTTAATACACTTGACAATCGCCAAATTACCTTGCTTACAGAAGATTCCGACGACCTCATTGATTTTAAAAATAACTTGACATTATAGCTGAACAATTACGGAACACGTTGGCCAAAAAAGAAAAAAAAAAACTGCTGATTTTGGCGATTTCGGCCGTCTTTTCGGAACACAAAACAAATTGTAATGATAGGTCTACCTTTATTAGTTTAATTTGATGCAGACTTATAATTCTACGTGTTTTACAGAACCCGGAGTGTTTGGCATTTGTAGGCATAGGGCCTAGGTCTAGGCGGTATCGGACCGTGTTGTTGAAAGTGATTTATTATTTGATGGCTCTTCTGTTATAATTGATAGGAATGATCATGCTCTAATAGTGTCACTCAAGCAAACATTAAAATATTGTATACAAATTCCCAAAGTTTATTGAATAACATAGACGAACTAAAACGTGTTGTATTTGATAGGAAAGCCGATTTGATAACAAACACGGAATCGTAGACAAATGATAAAATAAACAACGCAGTTTTTAACATTTGACGGATATTCTGTGTTATGCAGGCAAGATAGATTGGACACAAAGGATGGAAGGGGAGGTGGAACCTTGCTGTATATTAAGAAATCTATTGTTAGGGCTGATATTAGTGGAATATTTCAAGGATTTAGTAATTCTTGTTGGGCTGAGATACATTTAAACAAGCATAGGAAGGCTATTAATGGTGTAATTTATCGTTCTCCAAATAGTTTGGATTTTAATAATGCTCAAATGTATGTTGTCATGAGAGAAGCTCTTATTAAATCATGTCCTGTAGTTTAGTAGGGGACTTTAATTTTCCTGCTATTGATTGGGACAATTTGGGTTCTGATTTGGACGGACAGGTTTTTCTTGACTTTGTTCAGGATTTTTATCTTACACAACATGTTCATTTACCAACGAGAGGAAATAATATACTGGATCTTATTTTAAGTAAAGAACCAATTATGATATCCGATGTTGAATGGATTGGGAGACTTGGGTCTAGTGATCATGGCTTGTTGGAATGTAGTTGTAAAGTTGAAACTCTTATTAGTAAAAGTAATGAATTTGTATTTGACTTTAGTAGGGCTAACTGGAGTAATCTCCGGTTGAGTCTCTTAGATGTGGATTGGATTAGTTTAATTGAAATTCCGTCAATTTTAGAATCTTGGAGGAAATTTATGGATGTATTTGAAGATGCCATTCGTTTTAAATATACCATGGAAGATTCGAGACCCAAGGGACTATTTCAATTGTAAAAAATCTGCTGTTTTGGCAAAAACGAAAATTAAAATTGCGAAAATTAATTTTGAGAGAAGATTGGCCGAAAATTGTAATCAGGATCCGAAATCATTTTATAGCTATATTAGGTCTTCTACCAAAACTAAAGATACCGTTGGTCCATTAGTGAATGAGAATAGTGATCTGGTTGTGCATGATGTTGAAGCGGCAGAGATTCTGAATAAATATTTTTACTTCTGTGTTTACGTGAGAAACCCTTCCTGATACCAATATTTACTGTATTTGAAGGTCCAGAGGAGGATAAATTAGTTGATGTTACTTTTCTTCCTGAGTGTGTACTTAAAAGATGTCTAATTTAAAACCTAACAGATCACCTGGTCCTGACGGAATGATCAGTTCAAGAATTTTGTTGGAAACTGCTCATATTATTTCGGCTCCCTTGGCCTTCTTATTTCGCAGAAGTTTAGAGGAAAACATTGTCCTGCCAGTTTGGAAGACAGCTAATGTCTCCCCAATTTATAAAAAGGGCTCTAAGAGTTAGCTTAACTTCTCAGATTGGTAAGCTTATGGAATCTATTGTAAGGGACGCTATAGTTGACCATTTGTTTAAAAATAATTGTATTTTACTTACTCAACACGGGTTTATGAAGGGGAGGTCTTGCTTAACTAACTTACTTATGTCTTTGGAAAAGGTGACTGAAAATGTTGATCAGGGTTTGCCCGTTAATGTAGTTTATTTTGATTTCCAAAAAGCGTTCGACAGAGTACCTCATGTTCGTTTAATGAATAAAATCTTAGCACATGGTATAGATGGCCATTTAGGTTGGATTAAGAATTGGCTTTATGATCGATCACAAAGGGTGGTTGTTAATGGCAGAAAATCGGAATGGTCCTCTGTTGTTAGTGGTGTCTCACATGGTTCAGTGCTCGGTCCTATTCTTGTTTTCATTTTTATTGATGATATTGATATTCCTATTGACTCATCTTTACTAAAATTTGCTGACGATATTAAATTATTTAGACAAGTGGCGTTAAAGGATGATTCTGAAACTATGTAGAGTGACATTAATAGGTTAACTTTGTCTAATTGGTGTCGTGATTGGTTAATGTCTTTCAATGTTAGCAAATGTAAAGTCATGCATTTCGGTTATAATAATTTAAAGTATTCTTACGAACTGGATGGGTTCTGTCTTGGAAGAGGTTGCGAACCAGAAGGATCTGGATTTAATCATAGACAACTCACTTAAAGTTAGTAATCAGTGTGTTGTTGCTGTTAAAACTGCCAATAGAATCCTTGGCATTACCAAAAGATCTATGAAATATAAGTCTGTTTCTATGATAAGATCACTCTATATTGGTTTAGTGTGACCCCACCTTGAATTTGCAATTCAAGCATGGTCTCCATATTTAAAAAAGGATATTATTTTATTAGAAAAAGTTCAGAGACGTGCAACCAAATTACCACCGAGTTTGCGGGGCAAGACTTATGAGGAAAGATTACGTGCTTTTAAATTGACATCTTTGGAAGATAGGCGACTTGTAAAGGATATGATTGAAACATATAAAATTTTAACAAATAAAGTAACCATTGAGAGTGAATTACTTTTCAGTAAATCAGAATGTAGCGCCAATAGGGGTCATAAACACAAAATGAAAAAGAAATATGTTCGATTATATTGTCGGAAGTATTTTTTTTACTCAACGGATTATAAATATATGAAACGCTCTCCCTGCCAGTACGGTTGAAGTTAGTACAGTGGCAGACTTTAAAAGACAGTTTGAGAAGACAAGAGGGGCTGTCAGAGGGCCACTACTGGCCTACCAGCCTCTTGCACCACTCATTTAGAGTGGTGTACGGTAAACGGTGAACGGTATCCAACCAGTTCGTCGAAACCTAGTTTGCCGAAACCCTGTTTGCCAAGTCCATGGCCACTTTCCGAAAATCCAGTTTTGCCGAATCCAGTTCACTGAAATCATAACTAACCAGTTTTCCGAATCTTGCCGTCACTGTAGTAAATAGGTACAGCATACCTTGCTTTTGAAATATGATCAGTGGGTCAGGGAGAAGTCGTATTTATATACAAAATGTCAACATAGTGGAAAACAACAATGCTGTGGAAAAACACATTTGAAGGCATGGATGTCAGTTTTGCGAACCCCACCAGTGATTGTTATGGCGTGGTCAAGCAAATGGGGACTTCACTTTAATGCATCAAAGTGCAAAGTAATAAGGATATCAAGAAAATGGCAACCCAAAGTTGATAATTATGCTATGGCAGATGAAGTTGAAGCAGTTACTGATGTTCTTCTTCAAAATAACCTAAAATGGGATAAACAAACTCGTTATCCCGCAGCAAAAGCCACAAGTGTGTTACACTAATTCATCCAGGAACTTTCACCACTGTAGGCCTTATACTACACTTGTCCAATCTCACTCAGACTGTATCAGACTGGAACCCAGAGACAAAGAAAAATAAAGAAATTCTTCATAACGTCCTGTGTCGGGGAGCATGGTTTATCGTCCGTGACCGAGATGCTGCTCAAACTTGACTCGAACTCAGTAGAAACCAGATGGCAGAACCGGAAGACGGAAGACTGATAATTTTCCACAAGATGATTAACAATAAGACTGACATAAACCTAGAAATGTATGTAAATCCCAAAGAATAGGCCGAGACGCCCACATAACCGGCATTTTGAAATATTACACCATTCATCGACCCCCTCACATACCATCGTTCTTTATTAAGCACGAAATGGTCTCCCTAACCAAGTTACTTCAACAAATGAATTTAAAAACTTCTTAAAACCTATAACTGTCCCAATAGATTCCGGATGGGTGCGTACCTTTGGTCCGAAGGGTCTTTGGTCCGACAGCCCAAGAGTCCGAAATGTCTTTGGTCCGTAGGCCCGTTGGTCCGAATGTTCCTAATTTTAATGAACTGGTTTCCAAGAATACAGTAATTGTTATAATACTTATTGAAATATATATATATATTCCATCATGTCCTTATTTAAACACTGTATATGTACCTTTGATGATTTATATTATATTTATACAACAGTGTTAACGGCTAACTCCCTTCAACACACACACACACACACACGTCTCTTAAGTTAGACCCTACATGTAAAAAAGTCTTATAATTACGTTTTAAAAAAAGGAATTTTACAAATAAAGTTTCCACAAACATGCCTAACTCATTTACATCACAAAACAAACGAACTAAGCCGCTGAAACATGGACCAGTTGACGTTGAACCTGCGTGAAACTGTCTCTTCACATGTTATTATAGGCCTAGCTACCTCGCGACAAATGAATTGTTTGCTCATAGGATGTTGCAGAGTTGAGCATCTTGCAACAATCAATTTTTTTTTATTGTTACTGTTAGCTAATATAGGTCTATCATGTGTTTTCTTGTTTTATATATTTTTTGCCCATATTTCAAATATATTCATTTCGGACCAACGGACCTTCGGACCAAAGGCCTTTCCGACCAACGACTCTTCGGACCAAAGAACCTTCGGAGCAATGCACCGAGTCTGACCCATTTCGGGTTATAACTAAAACTACCTCTATCAGATAACCTTAATTATAAAAATTGTGATGGTAGGCCATATTTACGGTATTAATTTGTGGTTTTTTTGAATTGCACTTACCCAGTGCAAAATACCGTATAGGATAGGCATGACAATTCCTATATACCCCTTCCAGTGGTGTAAATTTCTGGTGAGGAATTTTGGATTATAATGCACGCTTGTAACGCGAACGATTCTTGAATACGGTTTTATATAAAAACTCTAGTGGTACAACCGTACTTAATATAATAGGAATTATATTACAGACAAAAATGCTGATTTAAACAGGACTGCAGTTAAAGTGAAGGATATTCTAGAATAAGCTTGAATTTGATGTATGCGTAACAGTAAAGACTGATATTTGTAAGACAATGATATGCGAAGAAGTATAGTTGATGTTTTTTAATTAAAGAAATTATGGTTTGTATAATCTTAAACTCAGTGTATATAAGTGTACAGAAGTCGATTAAAGCAATTGTTATTTTACAACAAGGAGCTGGGACCAATTGAAGACCATTTAATTTAGAACTGGGACAAGGACCGGTTGGAACAGGGACCAGTTGAATTGTCACAAAAAAAAAACAACACCCAACTGGTTCTAATTAAAATGGTCCAACTGGACCTGGGTTTCACCAGTATGAATATAGGATCACAGGATCTCTTTTCTGTATGGGCCAATTTTATTGGCTCTTATAATATTTCAACCCCAGATATAGCCCATCATAGGCCTACAGGTGCATAATTTATTTTGGTCAAAACCTATATGGGTCCCAAATGAAACCATAATGCAAACCAAAGGGGCCCTTAGGCCTATATACTTTAACGATCCATGAATTAATTAAGGGTGCACAGGCAGCTCTTCTCCGTTTGGGCAAATTTTGGGTCCCTTACATTTTAACACAAATATAGCCCACAATGGGTCCATATTAAATCGAAAACCTATATGGTCCCAAATAGGCCATGATGCAAACCTTAAGAGACCACTATATCCTTTAAAGGGCCCACAGATCCATTTGGGCCAACTTTATGGGACCTTTAGGATTTATATGGTGCATGCACAGGCAGTTTCCCGTATTAGGCCAAACCTGAAAGGGCCCATTGGCCCATAAATTTTCTATGTTGCTTGCTACTGAGGCAAAGATAATAATAGCTATATAAGTTCTTTGGTATTAGGTGTCAGATTTCCCTGACGAAAGCAAAGTTGATGTGGTCGAGCTTCGATTAAAATGTTCCGAAAGTGGTACGTCCTGGGATTCAAAGCCCCCGAAAATTTCGACAATTTAGCCTTAAGGGGTTCAAAGGAGTATTTAATCGATTTTAGAGTCCTATGTAAAAAATACATATAATTTTTTTTCTCCCCGACGAATTGTGCTTTTTCTCCCCAACCGGGGGAGCTCTCCCCGGGGGAAGCTCTCCCCGATGCCCCCAATCCCCTTCGCTGGCGCAACCCCTGATTTGTTAGGCCAGGGAACAGTGAAATTTCGCTCAGTGTTTCCTGGTTGTGTAAAATCCATAGAGGTATAATAAGAATACTAGAGCGCTAACAGCATTGCATTCGATGTTCGAAATACGCAGAACTGTGTGTGTGTATACCATCCAAGATGGCTGCCATAGATTCAGCCAATCAAATTATGCCTTAGCACTATCATTTTCAATGGCGCCCTCAATTTACACCCGTATTTTGAAACTCGAGCGTTGCGGTGTATGGGTGTAATGTACACGATTTTAATTCTTTTTAATATTTGAATAAGATGCTCTACTTGGCCTCTTTTTGGCTAACAAAGTTTAATAATTTGTCATTATCAATACTAATTATCATTAATGAAATAATATTTAGTCAGAGGGCTTATTTATATGTAATAATATGTATACTAAGCCTGAAGGTGGCGCTTTACTACGACGGCCATCTTGGATGGTACACATACATAACTCTGCATTGCTGCGCCATCTTGTCAGCACTCTAGTTGTTTAATAGCTCTATGTTGCTTAATAGCTCTATGGTAAAATCTCGGAGAACGCCATCTTGTGTTTACATCTTTGCTACATTTCAAACCGTTAGGTGGCACCATATGAAAGATAGCCAGAAAAAAAAAAATAAATAAATAAAAAATAAATATGAAAAAACCCTGACGATGCGCACTGTAGGCCTAGTAGTAGAGGAGGTAGCTGTTCTCACAAATTAAATATCTTGGCCGGTCTAATACGTACCGTATAGTCTAATTCTTATACTAAATCTGTAAGCGTATTTATATAGGCCTATGTAGGCCTATATGTTTGTTTTATTGCAATACATTGAGTAAATAGGAAACTAGCCTACGCCTACGGGTAGGGTAGGACTATAGGCCTAGACCCGGACTAGATAGAGAGGGGCCTAGCTAGGATAGGCTTAGACCCTAGGGCCTAGCCTAGACTACTAACCTAGCTTAGGCCTAGGTATAGGGCCTAGGTATATGGCCTAGTCTAGTTATGGTACCACCCTAGAGGCCTTCTAGTAGGCCTAGGGCCTAGCCTAGAGGCCTTCGCAAATCTGTCTGCGCATTTCAGAGAAACAAGGGTTGTATTCTGCAAAGATTTCTGTAACCAATGTATGAATAGGAGGCCTAGTAGTAGTACTAGGCATGCAGTATGTCAAGCTAGGCCAAAAAAAAAAAAAAAAAAAAAAAATTGTGTTGGCCACGTTATTCATGGGAAAATACAAAAAATGTGTAGGTCAGTAGGAAAACTTTTTTTTTTAAAACAAAAAATGCGTTTACAACTTAAAACACAAATAATACAACAATTTTTGATTGGCATCGGTTACCATTCAGCAAAATATTCTTGGCCTTGGCCTTCTAGCCTAGTCCAAAGCTATTACAGCCTTATTAGCTCACAAAAAAAAGATATCGTTTGTTGTAGAAAAAAAAAAATTAATAAAATAAAATGCCGAGATTGAATTTCGTAAAATTTGGGTCGGACAGGCGTGGCCAACAGCACAATAAGTTTTTTTTTATTTGGCCTTATTCCACTTATTCAGTAGTTACGATTGTAGGCTATATCTATTTTCCTAGCAATTTTCTGCACAAATTAGAACTAGGGCCTGGTTTTTGAGGTATCTTCCGCACAACTCTTTTAACATTTGGTTTAATTTTGGAATTGAGAGATTTTTTGGGTGGGCTGATCATGACAGTGATAATAAGAAATGCTTTACACAGTTGAATGCTACTATTTTGCATCTGTCCCTTGAAAAGTTGGGGTAGGTCTAGAGATCAGAAATTTTCTAATAGGTTGGCAGGTTTTAATGCAAGTTGCATGCCATTTTCGTAACAAACTAAACTATGATTTCGCAATTCTGATAAATCAAATTCATAGTTTTCTATATTTTTTATAATAAAGCACTTATAAAGATGCCTGTTGCAAATGAAACTGTTGCATTGGACCAAAGCAAAATTGTAGATGAAACTACTGGTATACAGAAGCCAGCATTGGTAAGAAAACTATATTAGTGTTGCAATTATAACCCCAACAATAAGAAATCACTAATTACGGGGAGGGTAATTTCTATCTCGTTGAGATGATTTGCAATATTTTTACACATAATATTGATTATCATTAATAATAATAACAGTAGGTTGTAAAGTTATTTTTAATAAGGAGGAAGGGGCACGTCTAATAGGACCTAATATTGGTGGCGCTATTCCAAAGCAGCGCAAAGTCATCGCACATTCCTCTATGACGTAAGTAATGAAATAACCGTTTAGAATGAGACCTGACAGGTCTTGAAACGTTCTGTAAGTACGTCTTCGCCATTATTGGTTAAATTGGAAATCCCTTTACAACCTATTACTCAGTATAAACAACCAGATGAATTTGTTTCGCCAAATAAAAATAATAATGATTATGATAATAATTATGTACAGTAATTATGATTTAGTAATAAAACTCTTTCAGAGGGTTCTTTAATTTGTTTTCGATTTTTATTAATAATTTTATCTATTTTTATTGCTTTAATTTTTCTTGAATATCATCTTTTTTGCCTTTAACTCTTCTATTTATTGCATGTTATGCCTTCTGTTCATTTTTATTTATTTTTATTTGTATATTAAATCATTCTTTATTAAAAACAATAAAAAGAATATGACATAAAACCCAGGTCATGGCTTTTTATAAAGAAGAAATAAATTACAAGTATAGGCAATTCTCCCACTTAGGTGAGTGTCTGGCATTCCACATAGCATAGTTAATTTTAACCATGTGTATTTATGATGAATCTTAATGCATTAATTTTACTGCATTTTATAAACTAAATTTTTTTTGTCAAATAAAAATAAAAATCTGATAGTATGCATTGAAAATTATTAGACGTAGGTAAAGTTCAACTTATAGATTGTTAATTAATTAAAAACACAACCATTTGGCATGTAAATAAGTTTAAGTTAGGCAAAGTCGAATTAGGGAAGTTTAACCTGTAGCCTTGACAGTAGGTCACTGTTAATGACTATGTAATTTTATCACTTTTTACTCTACTTTGCCAGTTTCAAGTAAATGATTAAAAATACACACAAATTAATACAGCTATTCTTACAAACTAAACATGGTGAATTTAATATGTAATAAACAACATGCTGTATAATACTTTACTCAATTATATAAAAAAAAATGAAAAATTTGGAAATTAGATGCTCCTTTCTCAGCTAGTAGACCAAAATCTAATCTAAATTAGCATACAGATTTTCATTGAGCTATAAAATTATTTTAATGTGATGTGATAAAAACTATACAAAATAGCAGTCATTCAAAATAGGGGTTTTTAAGCTATATAAATCATGGGTTAATTGTTTTGTTTTTTTATTGCTTGCAGTATTTGTTTTAATAGTTTTAAGTCTTTTAATTTGTTGACTTTCTCTAAAGATTTGACTTTAGATTTTAGTAGACGTGTGTCACAGATACAGGTTATTTCATTTTTGAACATTAAGATTACATTAACATGAATTTGATAATTGATTGGGAACTTTTATATTTATTTGTATTATGGTAGTACATACAACAACCATAGATGCATTAATGTTGTTATGTAAATTAATCCTATTGGAACCATCAACAGTTTCATTACTTGTACTTGTCAAATTTACAGGATGTTTTTTGGATGGACAAGGTTGACTTCATTGAATTCAGTCCATTACCAACCACTGATGACCAAGCGTCCCTTGAGGAATGGGCAGACAGGCTAGCATTCATAGAAGAAGATCTAAAAAGGTTGTTACGTCAACCTTACCACAAATTCTGGAGCCAGGTTAGTATAAGCTCTCATAGTCAGGAGTGGAGTTAGAGGGGAGTTAAACAGCTTTCTCCCCCCCTCCCCTTTCTTAAAATATTATCAACGTATGTTTTTTAATGATTGAAATGATAGCGTAGTATTGTTGGCCTAATATTAAAACTTCTTATAATTAAGACTTCTGAAAATATTAGTTTATCAACCACTAATACAACTTTCTCCATATATTTGAAAGTATTTGGAAATATATTAAGTATAGAAAGTATTAAAAATATACAAATTTGTATAAAAATATTATAATGTGTTTCAGATGGTGTTTGACAGTAGTCTCCACTTGTGCTTAGACTCCTACCTACGTCATGCTCCAAGGTAAGAGATGCGTCAGGATATACATGCTTCCATATCTTTTATGATAAAATAAAAATATATTTACTAATAATACAAATGATAGATAGGTTGGGATAGGTATGTTTCACTGCATTTCAAATTATTGAGATAATTTCCTATGTTCAGTGCAAATTAGCACAGCAAGATTGAAATTTCGAACTGGCAAATACTCTGCCATCTGCTCACACACGAGTGGTTGGAACTGTTGTCATAGTTACCAACTTGAGAGATTTGAAATGCGTGACTACGCTAGTTGGCTGAGGAGGGGCGTGGTCCACCGGGCCCACCTTCCGTGGCCTAGAGGTGGAGCCTTGACGGGGTTCCAGGGGCGCCTGGCGCTCTGACGATCTCAGCAAAAGATTTCAGGAGGTGTTTGTTGACAATACCAGGTATGGTTAAAATGAACAAAAATACTTTTAATGAAGCCACGTCCAATTTGAGATGGTTGATAACTATGTGTTGTAGTTGCTACGAAAATTTTCGCCTAATTACGGACATACGAAAATAGAATAAAATACTACGGAAATTTACTATAGGCCTAGATAAGTCTGATGTCCAGAACAATAAACTTCAGGATCTTTGTTTACATTGTCCCAAGACAACTCATACCCGTCAAATTACTGATATAATTGTGAAAACTAAGAAATAATTGGCCTGTAAATCTTCATCCTGTTCTGTTTTTTTTTAAATTCCATAGATGTTCTGCTTAACCTGTAATTTGTGACTGACTCTAGCAAAACCATACGCTTGTCATCAAAAACGAAAATTTTCATATCAGCTGAAATTCCCATGTATTGACCATCTTCATGCATGTTGGACTGAAAATATAAGTCATATCTTCGCCATTTGTTATATGTTTGTAACAATTTTTGCATTAATTATTAGCATTCGACCTCTAGATGTCATTTTTTAAGACAAGACCTGTTTTTGCTTGAGTTGGTCACATTTAAGCAACCCATATTTTGCAGTCGAGGCAAATTATTAGGTGCTACGGAAATTTTTTATGTACTACTTTACTATTTTTTAAGACATGATTACTGAAATGCATTTTACTATTGTCATGAAAAGTCTTGGTTGGCATAAACAATATAAAGCAGCATGCTACACCACCAATACCCTATTCAAACTAACATCGCATTGGGATCAGTTGTAGCAATTGCGACACCCAATCTCAATTGACAATCGTGTGTAAAAGCTCACCAATAGTAGTTGAAAGGTCATCAATATTGCAATTGCTACCTGTTGCGATTGGGTGCTACAATCTTTCCCAATTAACACGGAATTCGATCGCAACAAATTCCACAGACACTGATTGGCTGGTGTCAAGTCAAAATATATCTAGCCAACGGAGGCGTAGTCTCGTTTAAAATCCCATTCCATTACAAAGTTTTTTGTGTCTGGTGTGGTCTGAATGCGCTCGTTGGTTGTGATTGGGAGTACTGTAATCGGTTTTGGATCACCACTGGCTACATCGCAATCGATCGTAACTTAGTGTAGTCTGGATTGGGTATAAAAACTAGATGAAGAGCTCATCAGAATGAAGAGTTAAAACGTGAGTCTCTATTGATAACTTACAGGTGTTTTGATGTGTTGACTCATGTACCAGAGCAATATCAAGACAGTCTAAAGCATGTGCACAGACTTGTGTTTATGGCCTTCCTTCGAATAGCAACTCACAAGGAATCAAAGGTAGGTCATTGACCCTGTAGTAGCAGTAAGTCACTTATGTGGCAGTCATTTAAATTCTTCGTTACAACATTACAAAACATTAAAACATGATTTGCTTTTTGTTCATTGTTATTGACGATTATAATGCATTCATATTCTTCACTGCAGGAACATTTCATAACACCAGATATATTTGGTAATATTCTGTACGAGAACTTCCTTTTTGATGTCCCTAAGTTGATGGATCTTTGTGTCCTGTATGGGACTGGCAATGCAAAGCTTCTCACCAAAATGATCAACAATGTGTTTTCTCAGCAACCTAAGTACACAGATGACTTGAAAGCTGTCATTCCAACTATATTTGAGGTAAGTAATTTAATTAGATTATATATTTATTGCCTATGAAAATTAGGGTAAATATCTTTATTGTGATAAAAATTACAATAAAAAGTTAAGGTAAATTCAGTAAAACAAGCAATTTAAAGCCTTTTCTACACCTTTCGTTTAGAAATGGCAATATTTAACAGCATAACTAAACATGGATATTAACATGGGTAGCCAATTTATTAACAGCAAGTTAAACTTTGCAAATTTTAATATGAATCTGTTCGCCAAAATAATTGTTGCATGTACTTTCTACCACTCATGTTAAGATCATTGTCTTAGAATTGTTTACGTTTACCGTCAATTTCCATTTACACAATACATGTTTAAAAATATTCAAGGCCGTTTGCAGTCTGGCATGTATCTGATACAGTATAATCACGAGATCAACAAGAGCTACATCCACAGCTACACTATAAAACAATGTACTAAACTAAATAATCATTTATAGTTTTAATTTAAGCACTAAAATATAAATGTAATTACTACAATAATCTTTCAGGAGTAGAAATGAATATAATATAATGATGATTATAATAAATAAATGTTGCCAAATGATCGATAACACAATAAACCACGAATATTAAAATTAAAAAATATGACGATACTTTTGAGAACAATCATTTTAGGCAATGCCTGAAAACTTATTAGGCCTCGCCATTGCTAGGCCTTACGCTACATACATGTTTCGACAGATCCTACTGTCATCAGTGTACAGAGATTCCATTAAGCAATCTTATTTAAACAAAATAAAGTTTGTAATACGTCAATACGTACCAGTAATTCAACCGTATCAAGTTGTAAACACCAAGATCATGAATAAAAACAATGTATAATTAATGGTAAACGGAATGAAGTAAAATCAGAATGACAAAGTTAAATTAACATGGTAAAGTTGTTTGTTAAGTGAGGGCTGCTCCCATTGAATATGTAATGCCTCCTTTATTTTGAGATGATGAATTGATGGGGCGGAGTCAGGAATACGGAAACAGTCCTTACTACAAGTTTGCATGCATTTGCGTGAATTCTTAAAGTGTTTTAACATGTGAGAGTTCTTATCCATTGTCAAGTGCTCGCGCATAAATAAATATGATTCATTAATTTTATTTGGCGAAGGTGAAAAAACACTTTAACTAGACAAAGTAATTAGAACACTGCAGATTTAACCATTATCAAAAATTAACATATGTAAAAACGTAAAAAGTATTATAAAAAAATATCTATATGCATGATTGATTCATACCATTGCCAACAAGTGAAAAGATTCGTACAATATGCTATAGTTAACATTGAAGCCTGTCACAGCAGACTTTCGATTAAGAATATCGATGATACTTAACAAAAACACCACCAACAACAAACAGCACTATTTGTTATTGATTGAGACAATCATCTTGTGTTGTATGACGACTGTACTAACTAACCCAAAACCCAGTAGTTATGTACTTAACTGACTCACTCCCATTTAAATGATTGTATTCCAGGTATTTGATAGCATCAGCAGTAGGTGTGGTGTTCCTGAATATGAAGCCAAGGTATCCCAAAATGCTCATGGAAAGTAAGCATTGCATTAAATTTTGAGATGTTGTGAGATTTGAAATCACAATATTAAATAATAATAATGATAATAATAATCACAAAAAAAGTACATATTATTGGTTTTCCGCCACACATCCTCTTGTATATAAACAGAGAGGTTTATGACTACTGATAATATAAGGCCAAGAAAAATAATACATAATAAGCCCAAAGGATTCAAAATGTCAAAATTTGACTTTTATATACATTTTTACCATGGAGGAGACCAAAATACTAGTGTGATATTTCAGAAATTTACTTTTATAGTTAATACCTTAACCAGTCGTGTGGTTACCATTTACAGTATATTTTCTGAAATACTTTGCTGGCAATAAAATCTAACATTAAGTGGCCTATGATAAATAAGCAATATTGCTGACAAAACATTGATACAGATTATGTACTTCAGTAACATAACAATATTCTTTTTGGCATGATGTTTATTAGTAAAGTCACATGTAAATTAAAAAGCACTAGAAAACAATTCATGATTGTTTCTTTTAAGTAAAATGATTGATTCTACAGTATAACAGATTTACAGTTACATGATTAGTAGCTCCCAGAAATATTGTTAAATGTTTGAATCTTAAATACTCAAATAAATTTTTCTGGTTTTTAATTATCTTTCTCAAATATGTTAAATGTTGATCTCCCAAAGAAACGGTTTGCTGATAATGCCTGTTGTTGATGTAAAGGATATGTTGCACTACCTTGCCGACATCGCCCAGTCACTGATTGCTTTCATTGAAATATACACACCTGCTGCTGAGGTTTTTTCTGAAGCTGGCTTTGTAAACAGGTTTGTATGATCTCAATGCTAAATGAAACAACTACATTTGTGGCGAAGGCAAGCTAAACCAGTCATTCCACTCAAATCCTTGTTTCTATATAATGGCCAAAACATGTTAGAATGTAAAATAATTTGAAATCTATTTTATTGCACTCAATGAACTATATATATATATATCTATACATCATGCTGCTTTGTTATTTTCCCACATTTTTTAATGATTTGGTGATGGTTTCTGCCTGAGAAATTGCCAAAATTTTCAAGACTGATTTCCAAAATTCTGTTCTTTTTTTGTATGTTTAAACTTCTGTAACTTCCTAATGAAATGTCGGATTTAATTGATTCTTTTACCATTTTATAAATTTCATTTTACTTGCTTAACCCTGTATTAATGATTCTTTTTTGTGAGAATTGCCTGGTTTGGCTTGTCTTTGCCATATTTATAAAATGCCTCATACTTGTTCATTTTCTGAAAATATACTTTCAATGACTTTTGTAACATAGATTGGCAGCTTTATATGAAGGTGTAGTGCCTCAATTAAAGACAGCTCTAAAAGAAAGGCAGTGGGAAACCCGAGAGTATGTATAAATATTTCTTATATCACTTCTTCATATCAACATTATTTTTAGATTTTATTATATTCAATAAAAAAATCCATGCCTACTTTGTAAATGTTTCATTGACTACCATATGCGTTACCAGGTATAAATACGGTTTTGTGTTCTTTAACCTGCACATCACAAGTAGGAAGTGACCCCTCAATTTTGTGGTGTTAAGAATGTTCTAGCAAAAATTTGACAGTTTAAAAATACCCAAATTGACACGTTACATACAGTAGTGTCCATTTTTGTCTCCATAGATCCTTAATTCAAATTTTGTCCATATTTCTCATGGTTTTATGTCCCTAGAGATAATCTGTTACATTTGTATGGATGTATTTATTTTGTATGAATTTTCATTCAATTATGTTTGCCGATGTACTGGGAAATAAAAGTGTTGCACCAATTTCATGTTTTTCATGTTGAAGTTGTTCACTATTATAACTTATTGGTATATTATTTCTATTTTGATTTTTTTACCCAACATATGTTGATATTGTTAATCTTTAAGATTGAAAGTCACTATTAAGAATCAGTTGAGATTTGCTGAGTCATCGATCATTGAACTCTGCCACAGTCTTCTTAATAGGACTTGCATCCAACAAATTTTGGAGAATAGGTAGGTATCGATTGAACTGGGAAACTTGGGCATTTGACACTAAGAGCTGGGAACATTGAAGGCAATTTTGAATAGGTTGGGTGTTGAATAGCTATGGAAAATTTGGAATGGACTGACTGGGCATTGAGCATAGACAGAGCTAGCAAGAGCGTGAAAACCTAGGGAAACGAACTACAATTGTAATTTTAATTGAAAGTGTATAGGACCACAAGGACACAAGTAGCTAGTAACTGGGGCAGTAAGGAATAGACATGATTCTGTGTTCTCCATTTTTAGTATTCACTACACTTCTACTTTTAATTGTGTCCTTTATTGACAAAACCATTTTTTGAGAGGCTATCAATTTATTGTTATTGACCATAACTTATTTATATAGGCAATTTTGAAAGTTTTAAAAAGCATTTAATTAACAATGAATATTATTATGTAAAGTTACTGCTGTATGATACTTATGTTTATTTTTTAATATTATTTATTTTATATGTGGGGACCCCTTCTGACACAATCGTCACAGCTTAAATGGTTTATCCTTTGCTATGTCATATTTAGCTTTAAGTTTTTTTAATGCTAGATTATTTTTTCATGATTTTGTTCCCATCTATATCACTGCATTTTCAATGTTTCTTTGTTTTTTTCAGTGATTCTAAAGGGATTGTTCAGAAGAAGAGCGAGGACTTTTTGGATGCAATTTCCTCAATATTAGCTGAAAAGCTCTTTGTGGCTGACTTTGACGAGAAACACTCAATTGAGGCTGATTTGCAGCTACTCCAACAAATCGACCAAGATAATGTCTTGTATCCACATTTGAATTATAATAGTTATATTTCTATTGTATCTTTTACCTTAAAAATCAAACTGGATCGTAGAACTGCAATATGATTATAATGACATTTCCAATATCACTACTAAATATAGTATTAAACTTCCGTTTTGAATCTCTCATTATTGTTGTATTTTAAAGAAAGACTGTTTAATTCACAAAACCCCTGCAATATGTTAATTTTTCGAATTTTAAAATGTCCTTAACTTGAATGGTAGAGATGGAAATCGAGTAAGATTTATATTGGATGGTGTGCGTGCTACAAAAAGGAAAGACAAGAAATCCAAAACAAATGATATAACAGAAAATGTAGGCGCAAAAGCTGGTGGTGAGGATCCAAGAATGATGGCAGTTGCAGTGAAGGCAGATGACGACGTTGGTGTCAGTGCAGAAAGTGTTGATGCAAGATATGAGAGTGAAGCTTATCTCCAAGAATTTGTAAGTCATCTTGATTATGTGTCATCATGGAAACGGAGCTGTAACTTAGTGGTTAAGACTTTTTTGCGGGGGGGGGGGGACTTTGTATATCTAATAGGCCTGATGTGAGGAAGCGGTTTCGTGCAGCTGGAATGGTTTGGTTTCCCAACCTTGAGGTCGGGGTTTCAATCACCCTCTGTACATTTCGCTTGTGACCTTGAGCAAGACACTTTATCTGCATTGGTTCTAGATCAAGGGTATAATGGGGTAGTAGAGTTGCCTGCTCCTGCGTTGATTACCACAGCAGCAACACTTAGCATGTGGACCCAATGACCAGGGAAAAGAACTGCGCTTTATAACCACAAGGAAGAAGCGCATTTATAAATGCTCATACACCAGTACCAGATCTTAAGCCAGGCACTCACAAAGTCGTACGACCATCTGCCAACGAATCCAACTCCGCTGCCTGTAAGCGCTAGTTGATGCGACACTGTCTGCTGATTATCGGCGGCAGTCGGAACATGATCCGTTTAGCCATCGGGGGCGCAGAGAGTGCTCGTCTTTCAAGATGAGAAGTGCGCCTCAGTTGTCACCAATGCCGGTTTTCCAGTAGGCGAATTTATTCGCGCGAATGGAAAGTGTCGTTTCACTTCTTGAGGTCTGATTGGTTGCGCATTTTTTTCGCCGCGCTGAAAGAAGAAACAGTTCGAACTACCCATTTTGCTGAAGCAAAAACTCGGATAGGAATGTGAATGCGTGTGCGCATGAACCAACGCTTTCGATTTGCGTGAGTAAATTTGCCTAGTGGAAAACTGGCTTAAACGCACACAGTGAATAAAAGAAAAAAGGACATTATAAGAAAATGTACAAAGCTTGCTTGCCTTCTAATCCTATGGTGCCAGCATTAAAGCCTGCAAACATCTTTTTTTTTTTCCCAGTAACTATTGTTACAACACACTGAAAAAAATTTATAATTCTGATTGGATGTTGTTATTGTCCTATATCCAATGCTTACATGCAAAATAACATCCGATCAAAAATAGTATTTGGTTTCAGAATGATGTAACAATTATAGCCAGTACCTTTTTTTCTCGCAACTAAAACAAATTCCATTCCCTAATCTTTATGATGATACCGATTCACACTGGACAAAGTGCTGCATGGTAGTGCGTGCTGGGGACAATTTTACAAGTTCCCCTCCCAACATCACATTTGTGTGAACTATTCATTTATTATTTTAGAAAATTGTATATGGTATGATTCATATTTAATGTGCTATCTGTCTTTCTCTTGTAGGCAGGGGTTGCTGTGCCTACTGATGTTGAAATAAGCTCTATGATATCCTCTGTCCAAGACCTTCTACCTGATCTGGGAGATGGATTTATTGAGGTATGCTGCTGCGGATTCAGAATTTTTATGCAGGGGTGGTGCGAAGCGAGCAGAAACTGTAATTAGGAGATAAAGGTTCCCCTTGCCTATTGTTAGGGTCCAATCTTATTTGAATTTGATTTCACACTAGGATAGTGATATTTTGGCTATAATTGGGGAGTGGGGTGGGGTGTAAACTCCCTCCATATATCTCTACCAGGTAAAACACAATATTTTTTTAATTCAAATTATGTTTGCATTGCATATTTAATTTACTATCAACTGCCATATTGATTTACCTTAATTTTAATAAAGTGTATTTTAATAGGAGTAAAAATTTGGCCAAAAAATGTATATCCCCTTTTTAGCACACTTAAAAATTAAAATCAGGATTGGTTTTTCCTTGTTTAACCACAATCCTAGGCCTAATGTTGAAGATTCATTGCTAGCTATCACACACCATTTTGGCTAGTGAAATGGTAAACCAAATACTTGGCAAATATCTAATGTTGTATGCAATGTGATTAATTTATATAGCGGTCGATGCATGGAATAAGCAAGTTGGCTTAACTGGTGGTAGCCACTGGAGATCCTTTGGTCCCCAATTCAATTCCTATCAGTACTGCTCTCTTTGTGTTTCAGCTGCAGGGCTGAAATGCATGTTACAATAGTGCACCGTCTTGTGGATGAGACGCAAGCCATTGGTTCCATATGCATTATATGGCCCATGTGCATGTACACTATTTGGAAAAGAGTAGTTGTCTCCTAGTGTACTGCCCAATCACCACCAGAAGGACCCCACTGGAAATTAGTCTTTTTCAGACTTTCGTGGGTTATTGATAGTGTTTACACCAGATAAATCCATCCATCCATTCATCTCGTACAGAATGTCCTTCCCCAAAGGTTCACTTGGTGTCTAGGCTACCCAGTAAACTGGTGCCAGCCTCAGTTTGCTCCTCCACAATATTTATTTATTTTCCTTTGTAGGCTTGCTTGGAAGAGTTCAACTTTGATGTATCCCAAGTTATTGATAAGATCTTAGAGGAAAAATTACCAGCATCGTTGAATGGACTTGATCACAAGATGGCGAGGTCCGTAAAACCAAAAGAGGAAACTCTACTATCTCAACGTAATAACATCTTCGACAATGATGAATTTGATGTTTTTAATAAGAAGGCAGCTCTGGACAAGTCAAGGGTTCATAAGGGAAAAAAGTGAGTAAAACAAACCACATCATCTTAAATTGCTATTTATGCAAGTCATTTTTTCTAGTCTGCCTAGAGACAGAATAACTCGCCATGTATAGACAGTTTCGATCAGTACTTCACCAACCATATTTTCAATTGTTGGTTGATTCCCATTGGTAAAAAATGCTAATACTGTTAATGAATTCGTCTATTTCACAAAACCCTTAAAAAAAATTTTTTTTTTTTGTTTTTTATTATTAGATTCTTTAAAGTGTTTTCATTCTTTTAAGTGTATTCTTCAATTTGTACGCCCTAAAGACTCAGACCCACTTTATTTCAAAATTTATAAGGAAATATCATCTCTCAGTTCTTTTTAATGTACGATGTAGGCCCATTTATCTTCAATATCCTCCTTGACGTTAAACTTTCATTTATGATTGAATCAAAATAACATCGTTTACATGGACGTTACGATCACACTCAGCGATCATCTTCCACTGACTCTGTTGTTACTTCAGTCTGGTCATGACGTCATCGATGATGTAATGCATTGATGTTGGTCAGGTCCTCATGTCCTCATGTCCTCATCTCATAATAGTTTGTTGTAAATTTTTGAGAGTTCATAGAACCCTCATCCCTGATTATGTTGTCGATTTTTTTCTGAATCCATGTGGATTCACACACTGTTTAATGATCTTGCTAAATTTAATCCATCCTTCTCTGACCTAAGTAATATTGAAAAATTTACATACTTGATGAGTGATGGCAATCACTGTTATATGGTTGCAAAATTCGCCAATCAGATTCTTTCATTACGGCAGTCTATTTTGTTTAATCACTAATGTTGAGATTTGTGTGTTTTTTTTTTTTTGTTATATGTTCTATTTGTAGACTTTTTCCTTTCTTTCATGTTGCGTGGTAGTACACAAAAACAAAAAAAAAAGGGAAAAAAAGTGAAAAAGGAAAAGAAAAAAAAAAAACTAGTTATGAGCCCTTGAAGCTTTTTTCATGTATTTTTTAAGATGTGTCACTCATAAGCCAGTATTGGCTGGTCTTATTGTATTATAAGAGTGTGACGTTAATAAAGACAAAACTAAACTAAACTGTATTATTATAAAACAAAACAAGCTATTTATAGGCCTACAAAGTAATTTACAAAGAATTATGTACTTATTACTATAATATATGAAACATTTAAGAAGTTTTGTCTTGTATTAACTTAAAATAGTGAATCTTCCTGTAGGCCTATGTAAAAAAATAGAGTTGCCTGTTACAAAATAAAGTAGAAGCTGAACTTCTTCTTGACTCTCATCTTGTACTATTTTTACTACATGGCTAAAAAATCACAATTATTGTCATTACTACAACTGACAGGGCCATCGTTAAATTAAGTCAGATTCCAAAATATAGCATCATATTGAATACGTCATCTGACATCATGGGAACCTAAACTTTAATTACAATTATTTGTTTACTAGGCCTAATTCGAAATTA